>NW_019170063.1:0-198244 GCF_001792695.1 Aspergillus bombycis
AAAAGGCGGACGGAACGGAATAGCCGTTGGGTAGGTTAAGTTTCTCCTGGGAAATATCGCGCTCGTTGAATCAATATGGGTTATCTTTAGGTGTAACTGGGGGTTGAAATGTCATTCAACCCAATCACTTCCGTTCCTGACTTGGAATGGAAGATAGTAGTCAGGACAACTCTCATCCAGTGAAAGCACCGGGGAAAGGACATGAGCGAAACAAAACACCCAATGAAACCCCCAACGGTGCAGTTGCTGACGGTGAGCGGAACGGACGCAAAAGCTCTCTTCCTTCAGTCTTTTTCCTCCCCTCCGTAAGGTCGATGATGCCGAGTGGGACACGATGAATGGCTGGACTGAAAGGACCCGAACCCACAGCCGGGGGATTGGGCGATCCTGAAAGTCTTATCTAACCCGATCCCTCTTAGTCGCGGTCCGTCAAGACTCAAGACAACGTAGAAGTACTAGTAGCACCTTTGCGCCTTAGGCAATCAAGCACGTAGCGGGCGGAGTCCCGCCGGTCTCTTCCGCCGTCCATTCGGTGTGGTCCGGGAGCTCGGAACTGAATCGTCACCACCCATGCCCGTTTTTTACTTGGTACTCGACCATACCGGCAGCCTAGGAGAGTGTGTTGAGCCATTTTCTTTCTGCCTTGACTGATGATATGAGACCTCATTATTGAGAGATTGCTTTTTTTTTTTTACTCCCGAGTACAATGTTATTATGATTATGATTATGATTGGATTGTTATTATGATTAGCATCGGATTGGAATTTTAACGCTAGTGTTGGAAAGATATACCGCTATTTTCCCGAAGTTTAATGGGGCTTATGTTATGACCCCTTCTGATTGCATCAATTCATATCAGATGGGAAGAAAGATACCAACCTAGGGACTGGGTTCTGAAACCCCTTGCATGGCCGGCCTATTGGTAGGACGATGACAACCTAAAATCCCAGGTTCATCCGTGACGAGGTTTATATTGGAATTCTTCGAAATTAATAGATAGGAACAAAAACCTGTTTTGCTCCCTTCTTTTCTTTGAGGTATAACTCCGAGGCGCACCAACACCAAACGGAGGATACTGGTACAGATGGAAAGGTCCCCTCCGAGACCAACTCAACTTGCCGCTCCGCCCGTAAGGGTGCTGCCTAAGCTCAACCTCCATTGGGTAAAGGCCGACTGGCCGTCCACTCCACTGTCCTCTTACCACCCATGTGGACTGGATTTCATACACGCTAGTACGGGATGGGAGTAAGGTATGGTCACCGT
This sequence comes from Aspergillus bombycis, assembly GCF_001792695.1. Classification (NCBI taxonomy): domain Eukaryota; kingdom Fungi; phylum Ascomycota; class Eurotiomycetes; order Eurotiales; family Aspergillaceae; genus Aspergillus; species Aspergillus bombycis. The sequence continues at coordinate 1,264 of NW_019170063.1, forward strand.
CGGCCGTGTGACGCGCAGCAATTGTGTGTTATCAGAGTTTTTTCCTTCCCAGTGATACTCAGAGGTCCGTTCCCGTGACTTCCAGGTTCCTTCTCACGGCTACCTTACCTGCCGCTGACCTACTGCTGCTGCTGCTGCTATTATTGTTGAACCACAGAGGCACAGCACATTTGTTCTCTTGCCGCTGACCTACTACTGAATCGGCCCCCTCCTCGAAAATCCCTCATACATCCGTCCCCCTTCCACCCCATCCTTTCCTGCAATTTGACGGACCAACCAAGTCCAAAGTGGGATCCGGTCTCTCTCACCACGCACCCACCCCCCATCGCAATTCTAGACAATTCCCCTCATCGGTTCCCCTCTCTTTTGTCTTACTACTATCTCTTCCCCTCTCTATAATATAACCGAGGAAATAAATCAACAAATAAAAACTCGAAAAAAATAAAAAACAAAAACAAAAAACTTTGTCCCAGCCAAGCATGTCCGAACGAGGATCCTTCCGTGGAGGTCGTGGCCGCGGCGGAGGCCACGACAGGTCTGGCGGCCGTGGCGGTCATGCCAAAAGTGGCGGTGCCAGTGGCGGTGCGCAACAGCAAGAGAAGCCCAAAAAGGAAAACATCCTCGACCTCAGCAAGTATATGGATAAGGAGGTTCGGGTGAAGTTCAATGGTGGCAGAGAGGGTAGGTCCACTCCTGTCATATCAACTTTCTATTTTGTTTTCTTTTATTTTTAATTTTTACTTTCCCGAATCCACTAACCAGTGCACAGTCGTCGGCACGCTCAAGGGATTTGATCAACTGATGAACCTGGTTCTCGACGATGTCAAAGAATCTATGCGCGGTAGGTGACTCTGGTGTCTATCCATTGTCTCTGCCTAACTCTGACGGTCGGTGAATAGATGACGAGGGCAACGAGAACACTCGTTCTCTTGGTTTAATTGTTGCTCGTGGTACTCTCATTGTGCTCATCTCGCCTGCCGATGGCAGCGAAGAGATTGCCAACCCCTTCGTGCAGGCGGAGGAGTAAACGAAATCTCACACGACGGATAATACTGACCACTCCTGACTCCTGGTCTTACATCTTTGGTCTTTGCGAATTTCAGGAAGAGCCCCCCTGCTCTCATGCGATATCAATCACGGCAATTGCGGAATGTATTCTATTGACCTTTGCACGCTTGGACTGGTGTCACTCTACTTCTTTACCCATACCCTCTATCTCTCAACTTGCTAGCTCCCACCTGGCAAGTCTTGGTCTGTCTCCACAAAGGCCGAGTATTATCTCCGCCTTTGGCTATTCTGAAAGCGAATGGTCGGAAGCAGTTAAACGCAGAAATAAAATAATGAATCACGAGTCATGAAGTCCATGGCATTATTCATCCGCGTAGCTTTGCTGTACGAAAAGTGATCACTAAGATATGCTCCTCATGGCGTGACCGTGCTAAGCCTGTGACATCATGTTATATGACAGTAAGCTAGCGTCATAGAACTCCAGAGCTAAATCCCATTTTCGGTCACGAATACGATTACGAATGCTCTAGACCGTCGCAGATTGGACAGCTTAAGGTGGGCATGTTCAAGGATCCTGATCAATCGGCTTTGTTGGAAAGTCTTAACGCCGCTGCTTATTATATTCGCATCGGCTGCCTATATTCTAACATAAATAGAGCTTGACCCCGTTGATTAGCTACGTTGATCCCGCATCTACTTAATCTCCTTATCACCTTTATCTCAAGAACCCTAAGTGATCCTATACTGAATCACCATGAGGGTCCAGCTCTGGACGGTGGCAGTTACAGCCACCCTCTCCTCGGCCTTATTCATTCCCACCCCCCAACAAGCCCTAAAAGATCTCGACCTCAACAACATAGACGCAAATGATAAGGTCGCCCTCGACGATTACCTCCTCCAACTCTCACTAGTGGACGCCGCATCCGAAATCCAAAACAGTGGCCTAGGCGACACCCTCACTTCCCTCTTCGACACAGTAGACGCAGAAGACTCCGACTACTTTGATGAGGACGACTATGACGACGCAGAATACCTCCCTGAGGACATCACCCAGCTGCCCCCCTTCTCCCAGCTACACCCCCCACACCACCCGCCCTCCGACAAGACTATTTACGAGCTCATTACCGAAAGCAAATACACCACCATCCTGGCGAAGCTCATCAAAGACGACGAGGAACTGGTCAAGCTCCTCAACTCGACAGAAACAAACCACACTTTCTTCGCGCCCACAGATGACGCATTCAAGAAGATCCCACACCACGACGACCACAAACCACCCAAGGAGCTCATCCGCGCCGTCATCAAGTACCACCTAGTCCCGGGACTCTGGAACGCCCGCACCGTCTTCCATAGCCACACCCTACCGACTGAATTGGAGAGTCCAGCACTGGGAGATAAACTTCCGCAGAGACTATCCGTCCGAGCAGGCTGGAGAGGTCTAACGCTGAACTTCTATAGTCGGGTTGTAGCACCCGATATCGTAAGTCGATTCACTCACCCCATCTCCCTCATCTCCCTCCAACCACCAGATCCCAGAGAGGAGAAAAAAAAGAAAAGGAAAAAAAAACGAAAAAGAAAGAAAGAAACTAACAATCCCAGCCCGGCACCAACGGCCTAATCCACGGTATATCCAGCGTCCTGCTGCCGCCCCCAACAACCAAAACCCTACTGGACCTGGTGCCCACGAAATTCAGCACCTTCGACCTCGCCCTCCTCAAAACCAACCTCACCATCCCAGAAAACAAAGGCAAAGATACCAAGAAAGGCCACACAATCTTCGCGCCCTCAAACGCAGCCTTTAGCAAATTGGGCCTCAAAATCAACGCCTTCTTATTCTCGCCCTACGGCCAGAAATACCTCCTCGCCCTGCTCAAGTACCATATCGTTCCGGACCGGACGCTGTATTCGGATGTTATCTACACGGAGAAGGGCGAGATCCGGCCGTTTGGCGTCAAGGGGTTCACGCATTTGGATCTGCCGACGTTGTTGGGGGAGAAGAGGTTGAGTGTTGATGTGGCGCGGTTTGGACCGTATGCTTCGTTGAAGGTTAATGGGATCCAGCGGGTGGCGGTTGCGGATGCGTTGGGGCGGGATGGGAATGTACATATTGTGGATGGGGTGTTGGTTCCGCCGAGGAAGGTGGTGGAGGGGGCGGCGGAGTGGGATGAGTGGAACGAGGAGTTGACGGTGGAGGATCTGAAGGAGCGGCTTGCGGAGTGGGTGGACAATGATCATGATGGTTACGATGAGGGGGTGGAGTTGTGGGCTCATGCTTTTGACCTGTAGTTGGAGTCATGTGCTGGGCTCGAGTATCGTTTAGACTGACTACTTTTATGATGTCAAAAGTTGACTCTACGAGATAGACTACATGCTAGGTCTGTCGAGCCATTCCAGTAATGTGATATGTCTGTAATCAATTGCATCTGTATCTTCGTTCGTATATCAATGGCATCATATTTTCAAAGCAAGCAAGCATCAGTTGCCAGGTTGCAATAAAATCAACACGGGGATTGTGCGATTCCAGCTTTCCGCACAGATAAAGCATCGGTAACTCGGCCGTGAGACTCAGTCTTCTGAGAGCAGGTTTCTAAAAATGTATCCTCCAAAATAAGAACCATGTGCAAAGACATCGCCAGATCATTTCATACGAGATATCTCCTTCACCTAGTTCCCTTCGCATATATAAGTAGTCTCCCCTCCGTGGGAAGGAATCCATCATGGAATTGGCCCTCTGTAGGGCTGTTTAATGAAGCCTTCTGGTTGGCTTCAGGAGCGCCTGAAATGACGACTCCAATGCTTTCTTGATGTCTTTGTAGCTAACGACAAAGCAACTTTGTTCATCGCGACTCACCAAGGTGATTTTCTCATCTGTGCCCGCATCCAACTTATTCAGACAGGAAAGCACATGACCAAGGTCAACGACCGGGTCACCCTGAGCATCGACTTGATGGAAAACGTAGTCGCGGAACATCTTGAGGAAGTATCGCTCCCCATTCTCCGACCACTGCCGGTCGTGCTCATACTCCGGCCGCTCGTTGACGAAGTTCAACTTGGTCACCAGACGGACCAAACGGCCATTCTCAAGTTCCTGGCTCAAATCCGACGTCAATTCATCGTCCAGATGAAGCGCGGAGTCGAATGTTGACATTAATTGTGAAGAAATGCCAGTTATGAAGATGTCAACATTTCGGTCTTGATCCTTTTGCAGTCCATTTAGTAACCAGAACACCGAGTTTTTGAGTTGTGGGCTGTAAGCACGGGTGAAATGCTCCATGGCTTTGGTGGGGTTATGCATGACACTGGGAGTATTGGCGCCCAAAGTCACAATGAGTTGCCCGAAATTAACCAGATCCTGGCGTTGGAGGTCCGCGATTGACCGCTGGGTATCATACTGGACCACATCCATGATAGCACAGGCGTTCAGGCGAATGCGGTTTTTGCCGGTGACTAGAACTTTACTGGGATCAAGAATCCTTGCGGCAAGTCCGTTGCTGTGGATGGCCTTGAGGCCGTTTGCGATCTGGGTCATATAACCCCACAGGACCTGCTCCGGAATATGCGTAGTATGCCGACCTTGGAACCTATTCCCAGTACCCAGGTGTTGTTCAGCAAGTGTTTTGGAGAGAGGGTGGTAGTCAGTGACAAAGATCAGCGAGCTGTCTTGGAAGCTCCTGCTGGTAAACGCATCGTGGACTGTTACAACGCTTCCATTACAAACTCGTTTCCACGCCTGAACCGATCGGATCGCTTTCTCGTTTGTCAAGCGAAAGCCTTGGGGGCGAGTCAGCTGGGAACTTTTCATAAAAACAATAAAAGAGGAGCTCACCTTCTAGTCTTCGAAGAGCATAGAAATTACCATCTTTGCCGGACTGCGCTTTGTATACCCAACTGGGGAAGCCAAAAATGGTTGCGTTCTTCTGGTGATTTAGGTCCAATGGGACAAGGGAATGGAAGTAATCGACTTGAGCGGGTAGTTGGGTATCTGGCTTCTAGTCAGTTCCGTTGGATATGGCTCATGAATGGAATCAATATACTTGGCAAGGTTTGTAGTGTAGCTGCGGCTTTCTTCTGCAATTCCTCTCGGAAGTCATTGGGAAGGAAAAGATCATGGACATTCCGTTGGTAACCCAGAGTGTTTTGGCTATGAGGGCCAATAGGTGCATACAAATGGTACTGGACCTGCAATAAGGATGATAACGTAAGACAAGCCCATAGTTTCAAGTGGCTGGAGACCTACTGGTTGTTGGAAGCCAGACTGTCCGGCGAAAAAGGCGCCGCCCAGCGCAGCGGCAGCAGCCGCAGTATCATGTGCAAAAGGGTTTGCCTGGACTGGTCCGACCGCACTCGCAGCGGAAAGGGGGTTCGAAGCTGTCACAAAAGGATCAAATGGGCTCGTCGTAGGAACGCCACCGTTACTATTCCCTTGGAGGGAGGCCTGAGGACATGCGTTAGTCGAGGTATAAGGAGAAGGGCCCGTAGAGGGCGTCATGGAATGGGACTGTGGTGAAAATTGACAAATGGGAGAGGTATAGAGGGCCGCAGGCATGTAGCCGCAGTCCGTCCAAACGCCCTGCATCTTGATAGCAATAGAGTTGCCTAATCTAACAAATGCAGGATGCCAACTACCGATAGTCTCGGTAACTCTGTCGACAGGAATTCTTAAGTAGACAGAGTGGTAGGGTGCGGGGTTAAAAAGGCAGCAGAGTGAATGGCATGGATAAGGGAATTTTATTTTATTTTCGGTTTTTTGTTTGCATTTTCACTGGGCAGGTGCAGCCTTACCATGTGGGTGGTATCGAAGCCTTGAGGCACAAATTCCTGCACTTCAGCCACAGACCAGTCTGGCGTCATTGTTTCAGCACGGCCCGACGGGGTGCTGGTATTGGATCCTGCTTTGAGTCAGTGGGCAATGGTGCACCAGTAAGTGAAGGGTCATCTTGACATACGTGAAGTTATATTCCTTGGTTGGAACGGAGCTGCATTGGCAGCCTTGGGGGATATTGTTGCAGCTTTCTTCGCTGTAACTGAAGCTGTAGTTGGCGAAGAGCCGTTGGAGGATAGTAGGGAGGGTGTAAAGCTCGGGGAGTCGACGTTCAACCGTCTTCTACTGTTGTTGCTACTGGTACAATCCACGTAAGTCATTGTCACTACACGTCGAAGCTGAACTTTTCATGCAGAGAAGTTCAGTTCGCTGCCCGGGTATGCCAACCTGTCGGATTGATATGTTGTATTCACTTTATGCGGGTCATGATTGAAGGCGCATCCTTTCGGGAATAAATGCCAAGGTCAGATGAAGTTCGTAATGATGATACATGCGGCAATGGGCTAAGGGATTATCGCGGCACCTTTATCTTCATATCGACAACGACCATATATGGTCACATTTCGACATAGGGTATCTTTCGCATTCTCTACCAAGACAGCAACACATCGTGTCAGGTCAACTAAAATTCCCCGCATTGTGAATCCAAATGCATGTCGGACTAACCTCGTGCCTTCATTTTAGGCGATCCCGTCGCCCGGCGGGAGTCATCCAGGGCAGGCTTCCCTGCGGAAGCCATTGTATCTCAATCCACGATTCGGTGGGGGATCAACGTAAAACGATATCCATTGACTCAGAACAAAGAAAAACCGGACGACCAAGTATATCTAGAGGAAACCACATTCCTCTACTGAATGAAATTGCAGCCTAATCCAACCAGTGGGTGACACTTGCGTCACGCCCTTGAACAAAGGGTTTTGCTAGGGCAATTTGCAACAAGCCAAAGACGGATACGTATTTCCAAATTGCGCCGCCCTCAACGCGAGGGAATATACAATCTAACAAAAAGAGCCGATGAATCACCACCCGAAGACTAGGAACATAACGCCGTCTTCATGCCACGGATGGGTTGAAGAGGGTTTCGCGAGGCGACATGGGGATAAAAGGGCCTGCGGGGAGAGGGGAAGGCGAGAGAGGGAATGGAATGAGATGGTCTGTGAGCGTCCAACTCCGGAATGGCCTGTGCACGGACCATGTGCTGTCACCAAGCGCGCGTCTACCGCTAAACTCGAGGCGGCGATGACGGAGCTCTAGTAAGAGGACAGCTAAGTCATCGACGTTGACCAGTAGTCACTACCCTGGTATTTCTTGTGTCTTTGGGCTTCCTGGCGCCTTTTCCTTTGAAGAGTCTTTTATTCAATCATTTTGTATTCAAAATATCTTCAGGCTTATTCCCTGTGTCGCTGTTACGGCCAACGCCATTAGCTACTAGGACCTCTCCGTTCATCCCGACAAGCCTCTTGCGACAGCGATTCCTTTAATTGTATGGATCGAGCCATTGGTTGACAATGACCTCTTCGGGGCTTGATATCTCCCAGCTCTCCGACAGCGAAAGGTCTGCTCTAGACACCTACATAGCTGTAACGGGTCAGGAGCCGTCGGAAGCTATTCCCTTGTTGCGTCGTTCACAATGGAATGTGCAGGTATGGCCGATCTCATATGTAACAAGTTGGTTGAGTGATAGCGGTGGCTAACCGATCAAACCGAAGATCGCTATCTCGAAGTTTTTCGATGGGGAAGGTCCAGACCCAGTCGAAGAAGCCCGTGCAGCTCTCAATACCCCTCCTCCTCGACCTAGTCGTCAAACCCAAAATCTCATGACAGATGACCTCACCGCAAATTTCTCCTCGGCTGTGCGTGCCGCCGATCCTGCTCCCCGAGTTGAGACTCAACCAGAAGGACAACCGGTTTATCGTCCACCTTTCCTACTAGCTCTTCTGTTCACCCCGATCAATCTTCTATACCGATTACTTTACAGTTCCTTCCGCCTGTTTGGAACTCTGTTCCCTTTCCTTCCCCGTTTCTTCAATACAACGGCCAGCTCAGCTCTTCACGGTACGCAACGGAACACCAATGGACGCCGTCCGCTGGGGCCCAAAGACACGGCCGCCAGGTTCATTCGAGAGTTCGAGGAGGAATACGGTGCCAACACACTGCCTTTCTTGGAGAATGGATACAATATGGCTCTAGAAAAAGCCCATCGTGACCTCAAATTTCTTCTCGTGGTTCTCCTGGCTCCTGAGCATGATGACACGAACGGTTGGGTCCGGGACACCCTCTTGTCCCGGGAGGCCATCGATTTTGTCAATGACCCGCAAAACGACGTCATTGTTTGGGGAGGTAATGTGCAAGATTCGGAGGCATACCAGGTCGCAAACTCTCTCCGGTGCACCAAGTTCCCCTTTGCAGCTGCCATTGTTCACACTCCCAATGTATCCTCGACGGCAATGTCCGTCGTCTCTAGAATATCCGGAGCTACGTCGCCATCAGAATTTACTGAGAAACTTCGAGCCGCTATTTCACAGCACAAAGAGCCTCTAGAGAGGATCGGGGCCACTCGTGCCGAGCAACAGGCTTCTCGCAGTCTACGGGAGCAACAAGACTCCGCCTACGAACGTTCTTTGGCCATTGATCGAGAGCGAGCGAGACAAAGACGGGAAGCCGAGGCAGTTAGACAACGGGAGGAACAAGAGGCTGCCGAACGCCAAGCCGCGGAGGAGAAGCGGCTCCACGATCTTCAGCAGTGGAAGCGTTGGCGGGCACAGGCTATCCCAGACGAACCGAGCGCGGATGTCAAAGATGCCGTTCGTGTTAGCATTCGACTGCCTTCAGGCGAACGTGTGATTCGGAAGTTCGCGCCAGAAGCTGACCTTGAAGAACTGTATGCATACGTTGAGTGCTATGATATCCTGCAAGAGACCCACGAGAAACCCACGGATATCGAGAAGCCAGTTGGGTTTGAGCACCAGTACTGGTTTCGACTCGTTTCCCCTATGCCCCGGGTTGTATATGAAGTCGGTGCCGGAGGGACCATCCGAGACAAGATCGGTCGAGGAGGCAATCTCCTTGTCGAACCGATCGACGACGAAAGTGACGAGGAAGAAGAAGAGTCGTAGATCTCACTATGGGCTGTACTTGTACTGTATGCAAACTAGCCGAGGGCAATTCATGGAGTCAAACTAGACCTGTTTAACTAGTCTCTTTCAAATTTGATACGATAATGATCACGAACAATATCGAGCATGTTGGATCCACGATGTTCCCTACATCTGTAAAACATAACATCTTCCAAGAAAGGCTTCGCCTTGGTACCAAACCGGCATCCGGGTTGACGTTTGTCGCTGAAAGCTAGACCCACTTAACTCTTGGAGAGGGACAAGAAGATCAAGATACATACCAAGCATAAATATTCTCATGGATAGGAGCCCGGGGAGCATGCGCATCGTATTGCGCTGGAGTGGTCGTTTGAGGATCTGCTCCTTCGCACTTGCATGCAGCGGTGTTCCTGGAGTGGCACTGCGATTACCTAGCATTGATAAATGCTAGGCGGCGGCTCCCCGCCTATTACCACCAGAATTCACAAGAATTGATCATTCTTGCGCCGACCTCCATGGCCGTACACCCTCCAAGGACAGAGCTTCCTTCCCTCACGTTTGGACTATACCGTGAACAAAGGCAACGAGGAGAACCGCATTCCCACCAAGTTGCAAGATAAGCGTACTGGCGTCTTTGATACGGACGTTTGGGCTGTTCAAGTTTCCTAAGTCGGTAAACAAAATAATTGGTTGTAGCTTCTCTTTATAATACAAGGGAGGCAAGGTCGATATGCCCGTAGAAGATCAAACGAAAGCTGCTGCTGGACCTTGACCTATAGGCCTGGAAGACTACATGCGCACTTTCCAGAAATGGTGGGCTGTTGGTGGCCTTGTGGTCTTGATATCGTTATTATGCAGGATAATTTAGATATATTCAACAACTACACGGTATTTAGTATATGGAAACCACATACTTTATACACAATATTTAGAGCCCGAGGACTTTAGGAACCAACCGGTTGGATTGCCAATACCTACTAGATACGCCATCACAACAGCAAAATTTACTTCCACTGCACCATTTGTTTTTAATGAGGACAAGATCTTTGCCCGCAGAGAGGTCGTCATGTGCAGCAGCCTTGGCTGTCAGCAATCTTCTTAGATGAACGACTCTGGGTACCAGACAATGTGTAGAGGGGTGGCCTTGTTTGGTGGGCTAATGAGGACACATTTAACATCCTCTCATTCTTGAGCGTGGAACGAGACGTTTACGGAATATGCAGATAGAACAGATCAAGATCTACCAAAAACACGAGACGGACAAACATATATATTCCCGGGTTCTATGAACTTCGAGTCTAGAATCGCATAAGCGGTAAGATATTGCCACTGAAAGGTCTGTCTTGCGGTATATACTATGTACGCAGTAAGTTGAGCCGATGTGACAATACAGTTGATAAGATGGTGTGCTAGCCTGGGTACGGGACGAGCCTTAGTTCAACTGGAGAATACCCCTCAACACTACCACTGTCGGTCATAAGGGGGACAAGCCCTATTTGAAAGTTGAATCCTCAGCATAAGCCCTTGTAATATATCAGCTCAACAGCCGTGTATTAGTCTTATTCTCACTGTACCTGAGAGAGCCCGAGGCCTCCACTTGTATATGCTTGCATATGCCCTGTATATTTAGGCTTAATCTGGACCACTGCTGTCGTTGTATGTTACGTATACTATTGTGATGTATACTATTGTGATGTATGCCAGTTGGCGATGTACACAAGGCCCGGATGTGACAGATCCCGAGATACAGAACTTCTAGACTTTGATAAGCGTAACCGTGGTCTAGTTAGTGAAGTAAAGCCTGATCCCAATTAGGTAACATCGATTAGGCACAAGTTGATACGTAGACTATGTTATGGATGCCTTAACTCCACTCTATCTCCAGATTAACGGTAGTAGAAATAAGCTGTGATTGAGGGTACAATTTATCCGGTAGTGTGGTCACCCGAGGCGTGATCATTATCCAGATCTAGATAGGTGCGCCATGACCAGGTTCTTATCCAACTCTAAAGAAATTTCGGACTTCAGATGGATCTAACTTGTCTGAATGTTATCCATTCAACCGAGGGCCCGAGGGATAAATATGTGGGGAGGATATCCTCCGTCGACAGGAAAACCTTGGGGGTTGGTGCAGAGAGTGCATACAATAGACACTACTAGTAGTAGTAGTACATCTGAGAGCATCACCTTTAGGTTATCGGAGCTTACCTCAGCTGTCCGAAAGGGGCAACCGCTGGAATTCAGCACGGAATGCAGCTAGAATAGGAAAATAACAGATAAATACTCCGTAGAAGGATCTCGGATCTGGCGCACCCGATACTGTACCGTAAAGGAGGCGAAGAACCCGGACAACGGATTTTGCAGTTCCCGCCCCACTTCCCACAGAGACTAAACTACTTGAGGTCAATGCACCAGGTTTCAAGCTCGGGAAAATCTATATTGCCACGTTTTTGTGCAACAGAGAATTTTTCTGGCCATCATTTGCCTTTCTTGGCGACAATGTATACGGGAATACGAATCTTACGAGATGTTCCACACTGCATGTCTTCTCAACTTATGGGCATACCAAGCTCATGGTGTAACCCAACTAAGTGCAAGTCTTTTTTTTAATTGCTTTTAAAGCACAATTAATTGTGTGATCAATGTCGGTGTAACCTATGTAACTTGATATTGAGCCTCACCTGGTGTGTTGTCCTACATACGCGGGATCGCCAATAACCTGCGTATTATAAGTTTTAACCTTTAAGGTGCTTCCGGAGTCATGATGACTATCGATGACTGCCTACAGAGTAGACATGAGTCATCAGGCAATCTGTTCTCAGACACATGGATCGAGTCAGCCTTAAGCGGAAAAGCTCGTAGCTTTTTCAGGGACACGCCCCGTAAACGTCAAACAGAGCTGACCAGTGGTGACCCAATGAATGCATGATATCTGCTTTTATTACTAGAATAAGAACGGGATTCGCTTATCCTGTGACCCGGTTGTATTGTACGCAGCGGGAGAGAAATACTCGGCTTTGCTGTATTGTCGATGGGTCCGGACGCCTAAATTTCCAGGACCCGATTCGCTTGCTCGTTTCAACTCTTCATTCTCATTTGTTGGAGTTAAATTTGACGAGTGGCCCAGACTTTGATCTTCATAGTCTTTTCATTAGATTACCTTTTCTTCGTCTGGAACGGAAATAAGAAACAAATACGGAGTTTACCGTAGCTAGTATGAAGGCGTTAGGGGCCTTTATTATTAGATGGTCCCCTCCTCCTTCCCCCTGATTATCTACGTTCTTCTCTTTTACAGATCTGAACACATGGACGAACTCTTATAATAATAATATATATACTCTAATATACCCCTTATACCCCTGCACGGTCGTTTGCATTCCCTTTTTAGTACCTCTTAATACTACCTCGAGGCTGGACGCCTCTACCTTCTTACCACCATGTCTCTTCTGGGGACTATAAACCCTAATCTCAACCCCGCCCGAACAGTCGGCGCTCAAGGTGAAGCTGAGGGCGCAGCTCCTGTGACCGGAGGGGAGCCATTGGCTATCTTCGAGGAAAACGACAGCGCAAGAACGTCCGATACCGCTTTGGACAAACTAGACAAAGATGCATCCAAATACGATGAGCAGATCGCAGAAGCGGAGGTTACACGCCTGGCACAGCATCTGACCCGCCAATCGACGAGATTCTCTGTCAGCCAGAATGTGGAGAACCCATTCTTGGAAACCAAGGAGGATTCCACTTTGAACCCTCTTGGCCCCAACTTCAAGGCAAAGAACTGGATGAAGAACCTGTTAGCCCTTACGTCTCGTGATCCGGAAAGACACCCCAGGCGTGAAGCCGGTATCTCGTTCCGCAACCTCAGTGTTCACGGTTATGGAAGTCCGACGGATTACCAAAAGGATGTGTTCAACATGGTCCTTCAAGTTGGTGCCCTGTTCCGTGCAGTCACTGGCACAGGTAAGCAGAAGATTCAGATTCTGCGTGACTTTGACGGCCTTGTGAAGAGCGGTGAGATGTTGGTCGTGCTGGGACGACCTGGAAGGTAAGGATTCTCTCCACTACTAATAGGATTGTAGCATGCTAATCAATGAAAAAGCGGATGCTCGACTTTCTTGAAAACACTCGCTGGTGAGATGAACGGTATCTATATGGACGATAATTCCGAATTAAACTACCAGGGTATTCCCGCAAAACAAATGCGGAGACAGTTCCGTGGTGAAGCTATCTATAACGCCGAAACCGATGTTCACTTTCCTCAGCTGTCTGTTGGTGACACTCTAAAATTCGCTGCACTTACCCGTTGTCCACGGAATCGGTTCCCCGGCGTCTCGAGAGAGCAATACGCCGAGCACATGCGCGATGTTGTGATGGCCATGCTTGGTCTTACGCATACCATTAACACAAGAGTCGGTAATGACTTTGTCCGTGGCGTCAGTGGTGGTGAGAGAAAGCGTGTCAGTATTGCAGAGGCGACTCTCAGCGGCAGTCCTCTCCAGTGTTGGGATAACAGTACCCGTGGTCTGGATAGTGCAAACGCCTTGGAGTTCTGCAAGACCCTGAATCTGATGACAAAATATGCTGGTGCCACAGTTGCAGTGGCTATCTACCAGGCTTCTCAGAGCGCTTACGATGTCTTCGACAAAGTAACTGTTTTGTATGAAGGCAGACAGATCTACTTTGGTCGCACAGATGAAGCAAAGGAATTTTTCACTAACATGGGATTCGAATGTCCGGAGCGACAAACGACTGCCGATTTCCTTACCTCCCTTACCAGTCCATCTGAACGTATTGTGAAGAAGGGCTACGAGGGCAAGGTTCCACGGACCCCAGATGAATTCGCTGCCGCCTGGAAGAACAGCGAGGCATATGCGAAATTGATCGGGGAAATTGAAGAATACAACCGGGAGTTCCCACTGGGTGGTGAATCAGTTAAGAAATTCGTTGAGTCCCGCAGAGCCATGCAGGCGAAAAACCAGTAAGTTCATTGGCAAGATGCAAGAAATCTCTCTGGGTGCTAATCGTATCTTCCTGCAGGCGCGTGGGGTCTCCGTATACAGTTTCCATCTACGAACAGGTCAGACTCTGCATGATCCGCGGGTTTCAACGTCTTAAGGGTGATTCCAGTTTGACCATGAGTCAATTGATTGGAAATTTCATTATGGCCTTGATTATTGGAAGTGTTTTCTATAATCTGAAACATGATACGTCGAGTTTCTATTCGCGTGGCGCTTTACTTTTCTTTGCTGTGTTGCTGAACGCATTTTCCAGTGCGCTCGAGGTACGTGCAGTTATTTCCCCTCATTAGCTTTAAGACAACACTAATCAGTTCGCCGCATAGATCTTGACTCTGTACGCACAACGTCCCATTGTTGAGAAACAGGCCCGTTACGCTATGTATCATCCATTCGCCGAAGCTATCGCATCTATGCTTTGTGACATGCCCTACAAAATCACAAATGCAATAACATTCAACATCACCCTTTATTTCATGACAAATCTTCGCCGTGAACCGGGTCCATTCTTCGTGTTTCTTCTGTTTACGTTCGTGACTACTATGACCATGTCCATGCTTTTCCGTACGATAGCCGCTTCTTCCAGGACCCTCTCTCAAGCTTTGGTGCCTGCCGCCATTCTTATTCTGGGTCTGGTTATTTATACCGGTTTCACCATCCCTACTCGGAACATGCTTGGTTGGTCGCGATGGATGAACTACCTTGATCCCATTGCCTATGGCTTCGAAAGCTTAATGGTCAATGAATTTCACAACACCAAATGGAAATGCTCTGCCGCCGAGCTTGTCCCAAGCTACAATGATGTCTCTCTGGAGTATAAGATTTGCTCTACAGTCGGTGCTGTTGCTGGTTCTGAATATGTTTACGGCGACGACTACCTCCATCAGAGTTTCCAATACTATCAGAGCCACAAGTGGAGAAACCTGGGTATCATGTTTGCCTTCATGGTGTTTTTTATGATCACCTATTTGACTGCTACTGAGTTCATTTCGGAGGCTAAGTCCAAGGGTGAAGTTCTGCTCTTCCGCCGTGGTCATTATTCTCGTGGTGCGGCTGATGTTGAGACCCACAACGACGTATCCGCCACTGAGAAGACGAACGATTCCAATGCCGGCGCAGGTGCTGCGATTCAGAGGCAAGAGGCCATTTTCCACTGGCAGGATGTGTGTTACGACATTAAGATCAAGAGTGAACCTCGGCGCATTCTCGATCATGTCGATGGCTGGGTCAAGCCCGGTACTTGTACCGCTCTCATGGTAAGCTTACAGTCGCGACCTCGTTATATTTTTCTTCTGTTGCTTACGTTGTTCTATAGGGTGTGTCCGGTGCTGGTAAAACAACGCTCCTGGATGTACTTGCTACTCGTGTGACAATGGGTGTGGTAAGTGGTGAGATGCTGGTCGATGGCCGTCTGCGCGATCAATCCTTCCAGCGAAAGACGGGTTATGTTCAGCAACAAGATCTTCACCTTCATACCACCACTGTGCGTGAGGCCTTGAGATTCAGTGCTATCCTTCGCCAGCCTGCACATGTTAGCCGTCAGGAAAAGCTCGATTATGTCGAAGAGGTTATTAAACTGCTTGGAATGGAAGCGTACGCAGATGCGGTCGTTGGTGTTCCTGGTGAAGGTAAATTCCCGTCACTCTGCCGATATCCTCTTACTTTCCGTGCATTCCTATACTTCGTTCATGTCTAACACTGTACAGGTCTAAATGTCGAACAGCGGAAACGTCTGACCATCGGTGTTGAATTGGCTGCCAAACCCCAGCTGCTTCTGTTCCTCGACGAGCCCACGTCCGGTCTGGACAGTCAAACTTCCTGGTCTATTCTTGATCTTATTGATACCTTGACTAAGCATGGTCAAGCTATTCTTTGCACCATTCATCAGCCTTCCGCTATGCTCTTCCAGCGCTTTGACCGTCTACTCTTCCTGGCCAGAGGTGGTAAGACCGTGTATTTCGGTGAAATTGGAGACAAATCCTCTACTCTCGCGAGCTATTTCGAACGAAACGGTGCCCCGAAACTCCCTCTCGAGGCGAACCCGGCTGAATGGATGCTTGAAGTCATTGGTGCCGCTCCCGGATCACACAGTGATATTGACTGGCCTGCCGTGTGGCGTGAGAGTCCTGAGCGTGAAGCTGTCCGCAATCACCTTGCAGAGCTGAAATCTACACTTTCACAGAAGTCAGTTGATCATTCTCACAGCGACGAAAATAGCTTCAACGAGTTCGCCGCACCCTTTAGTGTCCAGTTGTACGAGTGTCTGGTCCGCGTGTTCTCCCAGTACTGGCGGACACCAGTCTACATCTACTCCAAGGCAACTCTCTGCATTCTAACATCTCTCTACATCGGTTTCTCCTTTTTCCACGCAGAAAACAGCAGACAGGGTCTCCAAAACCAGATGTTCAGTATCTTCATGTTGATGACTATCTTCGGTAATCTTGTTCAACAAATTATGCCCAACTTTGTTACTCAACGTGCCCTCTACGAGGCTCGTGAAAGACCTTCCAAGGCATACTCCTGGAAAGCATTCATGACAGCCAACATCTTGGTTGAGCTCCCCTGGAATGCTCTTATGAGTGTCATTATCTTTGTTTGCTGGTACTACCCAATTGGTCTCTATCGCAATGCTGAAGCCACCGACAGTGTCCATGAGCGTGGAGCCCTTATGTGGCTGCTTATTCTCTCCTTCCTCCTGTTTACCTCTACCTTCGCGCACATGATGATCGCTGGTATCGAGCTCGCTGAGACAGGTGGCAATCTTGCAAACTTGCTCTTCTCCCTGTGTCTGATCTTCTGTGGTGTCCTCGCCACCCCCGAAACCCTCCCCGGGTTTTGGATCTTCATGTACCGCGTTTCCCCATTCACATACCTAGTATCGGGAATGCTCTCAACAGGTGTCGGTCGTAGCACCGCCGTCTGCGAAAAGGTCGAATTCCTGCACCTCACCCCGCCACCCAACACCACCTGTTACAACTACATGAGCGATTACATCGGATCCGTCGGCGGCTACCTGGAAAACAACAATGCCACCGATTCCTGCTCCTTCTGCCAGATCTCAAGTACAGACACCTTCTTGTCTGCGGTTAGCAGTTACTACGAGGACCGGTGGCGCAACTTCGGTATCATGTGGGCCTTCATTGTCTTCAACATCGCCGCCGCGGTGTTCATTTACTGGCTTGCCCGTGTGCCTAAGGGCTCGCGGTCTAAGAACTAAAACTGGATCCTGAATTTGGTTCCTTTTTTTGAGTTTCTTGTTATAATATCTCCTCTTTTATTCTTGTTATATCGTTCTGGTATATATCAATTGTTGGGTTTCTGATGTCTCGATATATAGAGTCGATGTTTCCTTGTGTTCCTCTGGTTATGAACCATGAGTTCTGATTTAACGTATATACCATATCACGTTTGATGTTCTCTATATTTCTGCTTTTCTTTTCTTTTCTTTTCTTTTGGTTCTTTGTACATGCTTTTGTACGATATATCCAATTTCCTTGCCTTGGGCTTGGACTGTTTGTTGTGTTCTTGCTTTAATTGGATACATGGGTGGTTTACTCCCCTCTTTGTTAGACTTGCATATACATGGCTAGAAGGCAACTATAGCCATAGTACATATTACATATTACATCTCAAATCTAATGCAATATCGCAATAAACCTATATTTCTTTTCGTTGTTTTATGTTTGTGTGTCGATTTTGTGGAGACACTTCGTCTTTCTGACTTGAATTGGTCTTTGATTTCTCAAGGTGGTGAGAGAGAGTCAAGTCTCGACTGTTCTATATAAGGGTTTCTTTCAATAAATGTTCAAAGCATCCGTTGTATTTTCAGAAGTACAGACCACGACCGAGACGCCTAGGTGTCTGGTACAAGGTAGACAGACAGGAGGGTAGAGATTACGATGAAAAATATTCTACAGACAAAATTTTAAACAAGAAGACAAATGTTGATATGGAGCAGTTGTAAGGTAGACGAGACAGTGCTACCATGTAAACGCCTCCTCGACGAAATCCACGACCGCGCCCTTGCCGATGTTATCTCGGGCAGCAGCACGAACCTCGTCTGCGAATGCACCCGGTCCACAAACGGAAACGATGGTGGCTCCGACGCGGTTGGGGATGACCTCATCCAGGACGACATGGGGACGACATCGACCTGGGAACATTTGGACGGTGGCGCTGGGTGAAACGATCTCACGGCTGCTCTTTGGTTTCGAGACGAAGAGCTTGATTGTCAGTATATCACGGCGACCGGGGAGGCGGAGGATCTCATCCATCCACTCTTGCACCCAGGCGAGATGCTCTGTGCTACGGACGGACCAGACGAGGTAGACTTTTTGCGTTGCTACACGGCCTTCGGATGCGCGGATGATCAGGTCGCGGACGTACAGCATATGGTGGGTGATACCTGCACCGGCAGAGAAGAGTACAGCGGTTCCATAGCTGCCCATGTTAGAGACGTGCGATCTGTACGGTCCTTCGATATATCCTGAGAGGTGTAGTATTTGATTGGGCGCAATGAGGGCTTTGTTGTATAGCTTTCTCGTCATACCTTGGCGAGCACTCACGATAAGAGAGACGGATGTTGGTTCTTGACTTTCTCTCATGTAGTCGTCTAGATCAACCACAGGTTGTTTCTCAAGGAGTGATGGGCTCATGCTTCCGGTAGAAGTTGGGCTTTTGGCAAACTTTTCCGGTTCTGCTGCATTCGTTACAGAGCTGCAGGGATCAACCCAAGCAACTGAGAACGGATGGGACATCCACAAGGAGACGCTTGGGATGTAAGTATACACGTGGCTCCCGGGGTTAATGTGAACGTGCTTGGGCAAGTGAAACGTCACCTTGCAGGCCTCACCTGGGAGAGCCTGGACGACAAGTTTGGTGGCTCCTTTCCTGGGTGAGATGTTAAGGTATAACAGCCTGGAAAATCTAGCTGCCCGATCGAAGATCCAGATGGCGGCGATTGCTATGGCCCAAGGTTTCTGAGGTAGGCCATCGAGATCCAGGTGAAGCCACACACCAACATAAGCCAACAAAGCAGCAAGCTGGTGGAGATGGAGGAAGGTTTCATAAAAAGCATGCCGGACTGGTGAAGGTGAGTGAAGTGCGAGGAAGACCAACGCAATAGTTCCAACCAAGCCCCAAGTAAAGAAAGGCTCATTACATAGGCGCTTTAGCATGTCTGAGACGCTTACTTCATCGGCTGCATTGACTGCCCAAGCTACTGTGTGCACCACACTTTCAATCACAACAATGCGGCCTAACCATCGGTGAAGACAATTGTATGTGTCAAAACTTATGTGCAGGATTGCGATCAGCGGGTTGTTACGTCCTGCAAGGAGGAAAAGCGGGACCATATTCAACACAGCCAACGTTCCCGATCGACCACGAAGCTCAGCAACAAGGGCCTTTTTCTCATTCACGCGATAGTCAAGTATAGTGCAATACGCGACTTGACTTGCAACATACAGTAGGATCAGAATCGTTTGGAATCTGGACGGCAAGGTGCCCACGTTTATGGCGGAGGAAAGTTGTATTTCTCGATTGTGCCTTTTTCTGCCGAGAGGCGAATATAACAGATGCTTCTTGATGTTTGTCCATGTGTCGGACTCTTCGACACTCCAGTATGTCTGTTGTCTTTTGCTCGAGTTCAACGAGGTGATATGGCGGAGGTAAGCATGGCTTATTTGGGCAAACCGACCGCAGAAGACAATAAACGCCAGGGCGAGAACGGATACGTAGATAATTCGCGTGATAATGACATCTCGGGGAACATTGACACCACCTAGTCCTCTTGAGAACTCGTAGACGTACGTGGCATTGGTCCCAAAGCCTCGTGGGGTGATGTGCCGACGAAGATCATCCATCGAAAGTTGGGGCTGCCTATGGCCCAGAGTAAAGTCTGGTCGTTGAAGCTGGGATACTATAATGAGTTCAGATAAAACGAGCGTGAATCAAAGGGGTGATAAAGGATTGCCGACGGTGAAAAGGCCGAATCTAATCTCGTATGGAATATGACGTGATAAAGAATGTTGGATGGCGGGGGAACGAGTGGAATGCAGTGGCTCTTCACTGATGATGAAAGCAACGGAATATCACCAAATTGCCGTAATAAGAAACAATGCCACTCGAATGAACGCAACAATGTCCTTATATTGGTGATAAGTCGCGGGTGTTACCAGGCTATCGCTTCCAACAATTGAATTGTCCGCAATCGAAAGAAACGTTTCTTTCAAGGGTGATTGTATCTCAGTTGGACAAAAGATGTTTTGGAATCTCCAGTGAATTCAAATCTAAGGCACGGTCAGTCGACACCAGCAGCTATCCAGCCTTCGAGATTTACTTACTCGCACCCTCCTACATGCATAGTCTAATCCAAGAAATCCAGCAAGGGGGGCTAATAGACGCTCAGCGTCAAACGACAAATAAAGAGCGGATGTTTTAAGTAAAAATCTCAAAAGAACGAGAAACGAATGAGTGTCTATTGACCAAGACAAAGCTCTTCAGCTACGATACGAACGGACCAAATGTCGGCAGTGTGAACAGTTGGTGGAGACGATAAAGGGGGAAAAGCCCCTGACCAACTTGCCAGCAATTTTAATACGTAGAAGAGTGTTATTGCCAGAAGACGACAAGAGAATGTGTTGAAATGCGATCAGAGCCAGCTGAATTCGTCAAAAAATCGAGTGATAGGAAAGAGAATGACGAAAAAGAAGAATTGTAGAGTTTAGAAGCCGATAAAGAAAGTTGCCTGACATCAGGATCCGCGCTGCAATTTAGGAATATCTTCACCTTAAAAGGAAACCACGGAGACCACTGCGGATCTGAGCTTGCAAGGTACTGGTTGGTAAACAAGGACCAATAACTAGCCCACTGAATTTTTTTAGCAATCGAGAGTGGCGTGGTCTTAGGAAGGGTTCTTTTCCCAGCGCTAAGGAAGGCGTCAAGGACGGTCTTATTTCGGCAGGGAGTCCATGAGGAGATCGGTGTTTCGACTTGGCGAATTGATCCATTCACCGTCGAGGAATGGGGTCCTCTATTTGGCCCACGGACCCTTGCTGATAGGATCCGACCGATAGCATAACCTGTGGATTATAGCCGCTGAGTAGGTAAAAGGCATCCAGCCACTACTTCCATGGCTTGCAGCTTTTATGATCCAAGAGTCTCGCCACCTCCCGTGAGGTGTTCGAACCTAGTTGATCACGAAGGCGCATTGCGTGCGTTTCAGCTTCGCGAAGTCAATGGGAACCCGCGCTTTGTATTGGCCAAAACTTGCTCGGTAGGTAGTATCGATGACCCACCGGCAAAGTTAGGCAGAAAATAGCCAAGGTGGACAGTGTACACATCGTGAAAAAAACAGTTCGCTCCTGCAAACCAAGACTGGCAAGACAGTTTTGGGTCCTTCAGAATGAAACAATGGTTGCATTCACGATCCATTCTTTGTTGGTGGGCGGAGTGGGCAACGGTCACATGGTGGTCACGGGTCCCAAGACTTTTTAATCTATTCCCTATATTGGCTAATGTTATTTTGCCCTGCTATTGCCCAGGTTTTGGTCTTGACAACGGTGGGCTTTTCCACTATGGCGACTTGGCTGAATTTTTCCCATTCAGCCCCGATTAATGAACAATTTTCTCACCTAATAGGAACGCCGTTGAGATTGGAGGCCCATCCCAGCGATTTCCATTGCCTAAAGACTTTGCCGGTATAAGGCTAAATAAGGCTAACCCACTCCGAGAGGCACTGGAGATTCAATAGTTTCCCTAAACGCTCGGACCTGAACTTATCGGGAGATATTACTCGGAGCCTAGCTCATGCCAGCAATATATCCAGAACATGGCTAAAAACGTGGCATGACTAACGGAAGCAAAGGCAACACCACTGGCTGACAAGCTATTATATCAATCGAAACTAATGTGTGCGTGTAGGAACGGTGGAGTGGTATCTTTTTCTTGATTCTAACGTTGAAACTATCGCCTATCAGTCATTAAAAAGACTTCGGAGCTTGGGCTCCGAAAATATGTACATGTGAACCCTATTCTACACGGAGCTTTTCTCTGCCACGCTTGTTTACCGTCCCATCCAACCTCCGTCGACGCAGATAACTTCTCCAGAGACATAACTGCTTGCCTGGCTAGCCAAGAACACGATCACCCCCTTAAAGTCATCGGGGCTGCCCCATCTCCCAGCCGGAATCCTGGCCATTATACCTGCGTTACGATTCGCATCATTGATCAGAGCCGTGTTCATATCTGTTGCAATGTATCCGGGCGCGATAGCGTTCACGTTAATGCCCTTGGCGACCCACTCATTCGAGAGTGCCTTGGTCAATTGGGAAATACCTCCCTTGGAAGCTGCATAGGCAGGGACAGTGATGCCACCCTGGAACGACAGGAGGGAAGCAACATTGATAATAGATCCGCGACGACCAGTAGGGAACTCAGATGCATCTCGCGCCAACAGGTAGGCACCAAATTCACGGCATAGCGTAAATACGGATGTCAGATTCACTTGGATCACCTACGCAACCAGCAACCGCCATTAGTATTTTTTTTCATTCGGCAGGAAGGAACTAAACCATTTGGTCCGTGGAGAAAGGGGTAAGCTCACCTCATCCCAGTCCTCATCTGGGAATTGCTCGCTCGGATGCCTTCTTTGGATTCCGGCACAGTTTAGCAAAATCTCCGGTTTCAGGCCTTGGCTAGTTAACGCCGGAATGACCCCTTTAATTGCATCCCGACTAGATAACTCCGCTATATGAATCCAGGCTTTCCGGCCAATGCGGTTAATGATCTCATCACGGGTGGAACTGTTGGATTCGTCTCTCTGGTATCACTCCTATGTCAGCATCCTATATAACTAATGTGGCCTACCATACGTCGTCAAATAGTCACGGGGGCACGTACCTGAATCAGCACGATATCAGCGCCAGCCTCTGCAAGTGCAAAAGCCATTGCCTGTCCAATTCCTCTCGTTCCTCCTGTAACGATAGCGGTCTTTCCGCTCAGCGAAAAGAGTGAAGCCGACATTGTGATAGTTGTGGTATCAAGTAGAGTCCAAGATATGAGGTTAAGATCCGCTTTTCGCCTTTAGCTCTCGCTTTTCATCAAGTGCGATGAATCAAGATAGCACCCGGGAATTAATAAAAGAGATTTGTTTAATCTTCTTGTTGCCATTGCGATGATTTCTTCCACTCATAATAAATGTCCCCCCACGTGCGGGGCAGTAGAGACATTCCCTGAAACGGATATTCCTATTGCCGTAGCGGTTATCAAACGCCGATTCCCCGCAGTCGGTAATTGAACCATCCTCGCCAAGCATTCAGAAAGCACGTGCCACGTATGATTACCGTTACGGGACCATTTGGTACACTAGATCTAGGTTGTGGGTTTCCTATAACACACTATACATAGGCTTCAGGAGTGGCGATAATTCTGTCAACTACTAGTAGGTATTGGAATAGCCATTAAGTGAAAGCTACTAAGATATGGCAGCTAGCATATCACGAGTTGCTATGGGAGATATCAAAACTCCAGCGTGTTCTACAGTCAAAGATAAGGCAACACGTAGCAAAAGCCCAATGGACGACAGGGATTGAATAGATCTCTGGTGGTAAGTAAACTCTCTCATGGCCATTGAGGCTCTAGAAGAATCTGTTGACTATAATTGCTTCCTGGGATCCTTCAACAGAGATCAGGTCACATATATTTACTTCCGAATCTCGAATTAACTATAATCGATATAATCCGTTGCCAAATAGGAAATGCGGAAGCAACTTCAAGGGTTTCTGATGAAGAAAATAAGTAAAAAGACGATAAAATAAGCATTTCATGATCGTCTTCATCTAAATAACTTCAAACCCTCTCAGGTTAGTCTATGAAGGAAGTTCATCAGGGGTTGTTGCTCCTTAGACACTTAATACTGTACAAACCATAATACAGATGTATGTATGTATGGAACCAAGGTATTGAAACACTCGCAACGGTAGGTAGCTTTAACCGTGGGTCACTAGTAACTCCAAGCTGTTAGCCATGCATGCATTGAACACATCCCGATCAATCTTGGCTGTTGACTCGACGATTTGGAATACAGGGCCAGGGGGGTAATGCTTTATTCCATACATGCTGCATAATACGGATTCTCAATTCAGAAAAAACCTTCTGTGTGGGGAAAAGCACGAGCGCCTCCAAGATTACCCCAAAGATAATACAATTTACCGGTCGATCTCCAGAACAGCGGAGCTATTTTCCAATCGCTAACCTACAGTTTATTTTAATCTGAGTCTGTCTCAATTGGCTTCTTGCTTGGTTTACTGGGAGTAGCACCCGGGTTCTATTTACGAGCCTTGACGCGTTGTCAAAACCTGCCTTTAACACTGCGTCCATGAAAATGTCACTTCTGACGTGTTACCTCTAATTTTGTTGGACAACTTTCTCTCCGTCCTCCTCCTCATCCAACATTTTGTTTATGTTCCTCTGAAGGGCAAAAATGGAACAAGAAGAGCAGTCCTCGCAGCCGGAAAGCACACCGGCGACGCGGCCGAAACCTCGCTCGGACCATTTGATGAAGCGCGTGTCGAGAGCCTGTTTGCATTGCAGGCAGCGAAAGTCGAAATGCGATTTGTAAGTTCACTCATTGAGAAGTTGTGACAATTATTGTCACTAGCTTTATTTAGTCAGTATTCCCTTCTACTGAGCTAATTGACGGCTACAGAGATAGTAACGGCAATCCTGGAGTACCACCTTGCCAGCGGTGTCTTCGAGATGGTCGCGAATGTATTCTGGGGAGTTCAAACCGTGGAGGTCGCCGTATCCGCAAGAACAAAATGAAGAACTTCACCCCAGACACAACCCTTTCAGGCCGGCGGGAATCCGTTGTCGAATCGATCAGCCCAACCACTTCAGACAATCGCCAGTCCACAAATAACTCATACCCCGGTCCAGTTGTTTTTGTGCCTCCTGAACCCCCAACGGCGACATCAATATCGGTAGATGATGAAGATACGGCATCCATTGGATCGGTCCCGCGGAATCCATCTGATGCTTGGCAGTGCCTCACAGGCATTGCCAAAAGAGGTGATGACGGTCCTACCCCTGAGACGAACCCTGATTCTCTGCGCACAACCCACAGCGCCTTCTCCTTTAGTGCTCTCCAAAATGGCACTGTAACCGACTTTCAACCAAACAGTGGCATAAAGGCTTACAGACTAGTGCAATCACGGTCCTTGGACCCGGGTACAGTATGGCAATTGGTGGTTCGATACGCCGAAAATTTCCATCCGTATCTCCCTTTGGTGCCGCGGAAATACTTTAACCGCGGTGCGCTAGATACCTTCGCCACAAATGAGAAATATCTGCTCACTGCGGTACTTACAATCGCATCGAAGGATTTAGTCGAACGACCAGAGATCCATGAATATTGTTCGAAATATATGCACGAATTAATTTCAGGGATAGCTGCTGGTGCCGATTGCGACGTAGAGGCTGTGGAAGCCCTTCTCCTACTTGCCGAATGGGAACCACAGGGTCTTCGTCCCCGTATCGAGCGCGTTGGTCGTGGTGAGGAGGATCGAGCTGCATGGATGCATGTTGGTCTGGCCTTACGGTCAGGTTATTTCCTAGGCTTGGATCGGACCTCCTTCCGAGGTGATCCCTCGGGAGATACGGAGACGGAGGCCCGCAGAAGGCTAGCATGGACCAGCTGCTACATTTCGGATCGGTTAATATCTGTCCGTATCGGACGAGCTTTCTGGTCCCGTGGACCGGGTCCAATGACAGGCCTTGTCAGTCAAGATTTTCCTTCTTTACAACCCATCAAAGATGGAGATGAAGATTACGCGAGAATATTCCAGGCGACTTTGGATTTAACACAACTTTATGGGAATGTTCATGACGTCCTTTACTCTGGCATGCGGACTAGCAACCAAATGATGCTTATGGGAGACTATGTAAAATACGTGGATGATTTTCGTCTCGCGATTCTGCGATGGAAGTCACTCTGGGGCTCACTGTCCTGTAAGTTGAGGGTTTCCCTGACCCAAGTCAAACAAACCATCACTGACATATTATAGGTTCTACGCCAATACAAGCTACTTTACAACTCTCATACGAATATCTAAGGCTGTACACTAATGCTTTCGCGTTCCAGGCTGCGATCTCCCAATCAATGGTGTCGAAGTTAAAGAACGATCAGTCACAGAGGGAACATCTGAGATCAACATTCAAGGATGTGGCATCAATGCAAGATGCCAGGTTTATCTATGAATCTGTGGATGCCGCTAAGGCTTACTTGACAATCCTTGTTGACTTGGTACACCCAGAGAAACATCTTCACTTTATGCCTCTCAGGTTCTATCTGTACGGAATTTATGCAGCTGTTTTTCTATATAAGGTGCGGTTGTTTTACTTCCATCTAAAACTTGTCTCAGGGCTAATCCAAGTTCAAGGCTCGATCGTTTGGAGTTATGCCAAGTAGCGAGGAAACAAAAGTGCGCGATCTTGTCACACGAACAACCGACGTACTGAAACGAGCAAGTGCTGGGCTGGATGATATCGGTTCACGTTATTCCCGGCTTCTGGAACTGCTGTGGAGGCCCAAGGCTGCGATAATTGCCTCCCCTGCTGGAACACATCAGAGCAGTGATTTTCAGGTGCAAAGTAACACTATGCCCCATCGCTTGCCTGAGCAAAGTAATTATATGCAATTCAGCCCAGCAAACGATTTCTCGTGGCTGGATCTTGAAGCAGTTGGGGACTACGTCTCGGGAGATCAATTACCCGGAGCGAACACATTGGCGTTCGATTCATTCCAGAACCCCGATCCGTATCAGGCAGGGCAAGACCGTTCACAAGCCTGGCAGCCGAATTGGCCTGGAGATATGGCCAATCTCCTATTCTAGTTGTCTAAGTCATGGTTATCCGGGACTGGAACAAAAAGTCATCTTCCCATTATTGAGAAAAGACAACCAGCCAAATAGAAGATCGGAATGGAACCAAAACGGAACGTACTGTCATTGTCCCCCACGTTACTGGTGCGGGGCTGATGAGAATGTGGGGTTTTTGGTCAGAAGCCGATCGCCGTGTGTCCCTCTCGGACTATTCTCCGACCCGCTGGAATATTATGCGCGGGACGAAGGAGCTCCGCATAACCTCTTCCTGTCGTTCTTGTAATGTTTCCTTTCGAAACCAGGAGACACATATTTGGACACCAGCACAATGGGCCAACAAAATGACATCACTGGCCGATTGGCCCTGATTACTGGAGCCTCTGGAGGGTAGGTAGTCTAGATCAACTTACTACGGGCCATTACCGATCTAACTCAGTATTGCTCAGGATTGGAGCAGCTTGTGCTCGCCAGCTGGCTGCAAAAGGCGTCCATCTGGCTTTGACGTATTCCACGAATGTGTCTTCGACAACTGCACTCGCCGAGGAACTCAAATCCAAACACGCAGACAGCTACAGTCTCCGGATTTCAATTCATAAGGTGGACGTGTCTTCGGCGGACGAAATACAACGTATGTTTGAGGAGATCGACCAACAACATGGCAAGCGACCGGACATCTTAGTCTCCAATGCTGGATACGGCAAGCGTATCCCACAGATATGGGACATTTCCCTCGAAGAATTCGATTATACAATCAATGTGAACCTACGTGCTTCGTTTATCTTAGCGAAGGGCGTGGTGGAGCACATGAAGAGTCAGCGATGGGGTCGGATAGTATTCATGTCCTCGATTGCCGGCCAGGGAGGTGGGATTAATGGATGTCGTATGTGATCACTCTCACTCAGAATGATGTTGCCCACGTTCACTAACTTGTACACAGACTACGCCGCTTCGAAAGGTGGAATGACGGGTATGATGAAGAATCTTTCCACCAGACTAGCTGAATACAACATTAGCGTCAATGATGTTGCACCTGCCATGATCGGTGAAACCGGTATGATCCCCAGCGCCTCGGCCATTCCTGAGGTTGCCGCAGGTATTCCGCTGGGCCGACTAGGCCTTCCAGATGAAGTCGCCAACGTGGTGACGATGCTTGTGACGACCGGTTATATGACTGGTCAAAGTCTGTTGCTTGGGGGAGGTTTGAAATAGTATATATTATATCATACACCCAGTTATGAACTCCACGATGATTCATAGTTTAATTGAAGGTTATATTCTGCAGGGTTTATACCCTCTGTGTCAAGTTGTGTACCTCTACTGTATGTGAGAATGAATTTTTTTCTTTCTATTTAAAACATCACCAGGATGCCAGTACATATACGGTCCTCCATACTCTCACTCTAATCCTGTCATGATAGATTTCATCTACTGTACACCGTTTCTTCATGGTATCTCATAAGTTTTCTATCCCCACAAAACCCACACCGACCTCTCAAGTCAAACCTCGGGTATTAATCAGAAAGTAATAAAAGATAAAAAAAGACCAAAAGATCCTAGCTCTCGATGACGACCTTCACGACAGGTCGTCCAGTCTCATCGATACCCTTTCCGGCCAATGCAAACGCCCTCTCTCCCTGTTCTAATGGCAACCGATGGGTAACAACGAGCTCCTCAACCCGGTTGAACTTGCCGCTTGCCACCAATGCGATGGCAGCGGGGTACGCGTGCCCATCATACCGGAAAACACCGATAACATCAACCTCCCGCAGAGCTGCCGCACCCACAGGAAGAGTCTGAATGGGGTTTCCCATACCGATCTGCACCAGGACTGAACCTGGAGCAGCGGCGTATATACCTGCCTGCACACAGGCCGGTACGCCTGTGCATTCATAGATACGAGAGAAACCGGAAGTCAGGCCAATAGTATCCTTCAAGGCAGCAGCAACGCGCTGGGCGTTTTGCAAGGCATAGGCAGTTTGTTCAGCGTGAGGGGCATCCTTGGCCGGAGGCGGGTTTGTAGGGTCCGCCTTGGGGATGAGGGCAGTCTTGAGACCGAGATTAAGCGACTCGGCGATGGCCAAGCGTGCCGGGTCGATATCTGCCACGACAATGTTCGAGAAGTTCTCAGCTGTTGCAAGTGCACCAGCCAAAAGTAGACCGATGGCGCCAGCGCCAAAGATCAAAGCCGCGGACTGGTCACCCAGCGACTCGGCCAGTTGCACCTCCTCCTTGGATGGGGGATGCGAGCGCCGGACGGCATGTAGGCAGACAGCCAGGGGCTCGACAAGAGCGCCTCCGGCGAAGGACACTGAATCGGGGAGTTTGTGGCACATTTCAGCTGGGTGGTTGGTGAGTTCCATGAGGGTGCCGTCGAGATGGGGGAAGATTTTGGCACTGCTCCGGAATTTCATTTCGGGGCAGATGTTATAGCGGCCTTGTTTGCAGAGGACACACTTGCGGCAGGGCAGGCCGACTTCAAGTGCTACCCGGTCGCCAACTTGCAGGGTGGTGGCTTCCGGTCCGACGGCGGTTACGACGCCGGAGGACTCATGGCCCAGGCAGAAGGGCTCGCGAACAACGAAGTCGCCATTGCGACCGTGGTTGTAGTAGTGAAGGTCTGATCCGCAGAGACCAGTAGCGCGGATGGCGACTTGGACTTCGGAGCCGGTGGGGGCAGTAACGGGCTTCGTTCCCTAGTGAGAATATTAGGTATAGTTTTACTTATTTGTAGCTTTGGGATTCTAATACCATTCGTAGGTCCTTTGCGCCGTGTAGGACGAGTGCCTGGCAGGCACCGGTATCAGTAACGGTAGCCATTTTTGTGTTTTCGGTGTATTGGAATTGGAATTGGAGTTGAGCGAAGGCCCGCCATTTTGACAATGCTATTATATGCACAGCATGACTTTCTTGTCGGCCATTGACTCCGCCCCAACGTGGGGTTGAACGGATTTCCTCCGCGTCGGTTATTGAACCAGGCTATCAATAACCGACGGGCAATCATTGGATACGTACGTGTAATACAGGGTGTATATTTCGAAGATTTCCGACGAGTTTCACATAGTGCTTGAGGTTCAGTTAAAGCCAGATGTAGCTGCTTTTTCATGATTCCCAAGTAGCATTCAAAGCCATTCATAGAGCAAGCGTTTAGTAGAAAAGCCTACCATGAAAGTGCACATGCATGTACCCCAATACATCCATGCATACCGATATGATAACGGTAATACATACAGAGAAAGGGCCACCCCACGCCAACCGGAATTGGGGGGCAACAATCAATCAATCAAGCAATCAGTGAAACATGATTAATGACTGGAATATTCTTAAAAGACCAGTAATTGGAATTCCTCCTCCTCTTGTCTACTTTTCTTCTTCTTCCATCTTTCCTCCTTCTTCCTCTCTATATACCCCTTCTACTTTTTACAGTCCGGATAACCAAAACCTCACGTTTGCTCCAACTCTGACATCATGCCTACTGCTCTGTTGATCGGCGACATCACTCATGCCCGCAAGGAGTGGGAGGAGCTGTCATCCATTCTGACGCTCAAGGTAGGAGTTATTCAGTGGGAAGCATGACCGAATCCAGCTGATTTAGACGGGTTATGATATAGGAATTCCCCAGCGGTACTCGAGAGGACTTTATCCGCAATTGCAAAGGGGGTCAATATGATGATATTCTGGTTATTTATCGCTCCAACACTTCTACAAAGGTATGGTGATGACTTAAGATCAGAACGCAAGTGCATGCTAAGTCGCGCATAGTTTACGGGTCCCTTTGATGCAGAGTTACTTGCTGTTCTTCCCAAGTCGTTGAAGTATATCTGTCATAATGGTGCCGGGTATGACAATATTGATGTCAAGGGTTGCACAGAGAAAGGTATGCAGACCTTTTTTTTTCTACAGATGATTGATTGATTGATGAGTTAATGATCAATATAGGAATCGCGGTGTCCAGCACACCTGTCGCTGTTAATCATGCCACAGCTGATGTGGGTATCTTCTTGATGATCGGTGCCTTGCGACAGGCCTATGTGCCGTTGTCTGCTCTCCGGGCTGGTAAGTACCTACTCCGTGTGAAAGGAATTGAAACGATGTGACGTATCTGACAGTCGGACTACAGGCCAGTGGCAGGGTCAGGCTACATTGGGCCGTGATCCCCAAGGAAAGGTGCTAGGAATTCTGGGAATGGGAGGCATCGGCAGGGTAAGTATCTGATGAGAACGCTTTGATTGCGCCAGGACATGAACTGACTTGTCCAAGGAAATGGCCAACCGCGCAAAGGCCTTCGGAATGAAGATCCAGTATCACAACCGGTCCCGACTGTCGCCCGAGCTCGAGGGAGATGCTACATACGTGTCGTTTGATGAATTGCTGGCTAGCTCGGATGTCCTTAGTTTGAACCTCGCCCTTAATGCCTCTACCCGTCATATTATTGGCGAGAAGGAGTTCCAGAAGATGAAAGACGGCATTGTCATTGTTAACACCGCTCGTGGTGCGCTGATTGACGAAAAGGCGCTGGTCGCTGCTTTGGATTCCGGAAAGGTGAGTGGAGCGTTTGTTGTTTTCATTTGTTCAAGATATCTAATGTTGGGTAGGTCTTGTCGGCTGGCTTGGACGTCTACGAGAATGAGCCGGTTGTAGAGCAGGGGTTGGTGGATAACCCCAAGGTGATGCTATTGCCACACATTGGAACTATGACATATGAGACACAGAAGGATATGGAGTTGTTGGTGCTGAACAACTTGCGCTCGGCGGTAGAGAAGGGAAAGATGATCACGTTAGTCCCAGAACAGAAGAATGTGTTCTAGACGTAGGTTGGAGATTAGATTAGATATAATTGATAGAATAAATTGTTTAAAGAGTTATGCCATGATCAATTTTAGCTGTCAGGATCCGATACAATCTCCCTTAAGGTGAAATAAGTGCTCGGTAGCATTGTTGAAGATGTACTATGTAGTTATGTTTTTTCGTTTAACTTAGTCAATCAGTCTCCGGAAGGCCGAGACGTGGCCCTGTCCGTAGTGAGTTGTACTGCCGGGCGGTGTGGCCTTTCCTTACCAGCAGCGGCCCTAGTCCGCTTTGAGCTCGCTAAAGGGTTAACCCTAGGAAATGCCAAGAGCGAAAAAGCGCACCACAACGAGACTTGCGATCTCGAAGTTCCAGCGGCCGACCGAAAGAAAAGCGACAAAACTTCTCACCCGACATCGAGGACCACCCCGCTCGGCAACCACATCAAGATGGTGAGTGCTTTATTTGAAGTTTTTGGATTCGATTGATCGGGAGGGGAAGAGGAGAATGGAGAAAAATCACCAGTGGAAGAGACATCTTTGCACCGAACATGTTCGATCCTGTCAATCCCAAGATTAGGCTCTGTGGCCTATCCCGATATTTCGACCCTGCCATCACCATACCCACTCCAGCCACCATCAATTGCGTTTCGAGATAGAGGAATATGGCTTTGCTGATGCAGGATTTTTTTCGTCTTTCAGGTCCGTTACGCTGCTCAGGACATTCCGGCCGCTAAGAGCGCCCGCGCCCGGGGCTCTTACCTGCGCGTCAGCTTCAAGAACACCCGTGAGGCTGCTCAGGCCATCAACGGCATGAAGCTCCAGCGTGCTCTTACTTTCCTTGACAACGTCACCAACAAGCTCGAGGCTGTCCCCATGCGGAGGTTCGCTGGCAGCACCGGCCGTTGCGCTCAGGGTGAGTGGCTGATATTTCTTACATGAGGTGGATTATGGTCCGGTGTGGTTTTTGGAATGATTGGATATGTACAAGAAGATGCGGAGCAAAAGAGAAGGAATTCTGGCTACTGGAGTAGCTCGGATGGCGTGTGCACGGAATTGGGCCATGATATTTGGCGAGAGACGTACGCAGGACGTTCGCTAACAAGTTCTACAGGCAAGCAGTTCGGTGTCAGCAAGGCTCGCTGGCCCGAGAAGTCCGCCAAGTTCCTCATCGACCTCCTGAAGAACGCTGAGGCCAACGCCGACACCAAGGGTCTTGACACTGGCAACCTTGTTGTCAAGCACATCCAGGTCAACCAGGCCCCCAAGGGCCGCAGACGCACCTACCGTGCCCACGGTCGTGTATGTTTCCCACTATATCTCCGGTTGATTTCTTTTGCTTACTCGAGGCTTAGATCAACCCCTACATGACCAACCCTTGCCACATCGAGCTCATCCTTACTGAGGGTGAGGAGGTTGTCCAGAAGGGTCCCGTTGTCAAGGATGCTCATCTGTCCTCTCGTCAGCGTGGCCTCCAGGTCCGCCGTGCCATCCAGGCATAAGCGGTTCATGGGTGTCGGGGGTGAGGTAGTCGGAAAATGAATGGGAAAGCCGGAGTTTTCTGTTGTACGGAACAAATACCTTTTCACGGAAGGAATACAAAAGAAATTTCTACAAACTGAACAACCCTTCGAAATCTATGGGTGGAAGCATCAGTTCTTCCCTCTTGTCATGAATATCTCCTTAAGCGTTGATCATACCCCGAATATCCCACGATCACCATGTGATTTTCGGGTGAAAGGGATCATTTGTTTCAATAGTCCCCTGGCTTTGCAGACAACCCATGGCGCCTTGCAGCAACTGGATGCTTGGCTAGGTACAAGCTGGATCGGACATTTTATTCTCATACTTCAGGATACTGTTGAGCTTTGTTTCACGAATGGGATACGGAAATCTATATTAATGAGGTTCGGGAGAAATGCCTATGATCTTGCTTGTACTAGAACAGCCATACATGCGTCCCTGTTTGCCGTCGGGTGCTGGATACGTACGTTAGACTGTAATGAGTTGCGTAGTTTGGTAGTATGTATAGAAGAGCGTCTATGATGTAGGGACATTATACTAGTCGTCGAAAGGTGAAGCCAAGAGGCCTCTTTTTCGTGCAGCATACTCCACTCATAGGTTCCCAATTGGTGGTGGTCAGTTTGTTATACCGAAAGTATATATATATTGAGTGATGCCTGATTGAAGCCAAGAGTGGCGATGCAACGTCTTGCCAGCCACAGGCCCTCGAAGATAACCATCATTCGGTATGGCTCCGAGATCATCGGCATCAGCGATTGGATTTCTTCTGTCATGGGTGCGGTGATGAGGAAGGTGACTGGTGTAAGATCTTTAAAATCGATATGCATACGTATGAGCCTGTTGGGGGAATGACGCAGCAGTGGGATCGTCCTCCAGTCCCAGGCATCAACAAATGGAGAACCTCCGCACAACCTCAGCCGAGTAACCTATGCCATGACTGTGGCATATGGATCGTCCCAAGTGGACAGACCAGTGCTTGCGTGTCACCGAACGCAACAGATTACTGCACTTTTCTCTAGGTAACAACCTGAGTGATGTCCGGGTTCTGCCTTCAGTGATCTAAATGCCAACACTAAGCCTACACTAGACTAGTAGACCTCCTGTTTTATCTATTGACGCTACCCCATCAACCCTCGCGCTTACCTTTCTGTTCTTCCTACCTTCCTTGCCGTGTCAGTGTTTGGCGGCTTTTCTTCTCTTTTCTTCATCGCCTATTGTATCATTGTCTCTAGCGCCTTGGGTTGGTTTGGTTCACCATGAAGCGCATTCTGACCTCCTTCAGCAAGCGGTCCGGTATGTATCACGACTCATCCCGCAACGTCCCATCGTTTACTCATTAGAACAGGTCCAACACCGGAAGGTCCGTCGTCATACGCTGAGGATTCTCCCGAGGGTATTATCCTGAGAGAAGTGGTCCGTTTTCCAATCCCGTGCCCCTTTTCGCGTTTCCCCTGGGAAAGTTAGACTAATTTGTGTTGATGTTCTAGACTGCATTTTGCGAGGCGGCTCCAAACGATACAGTACGTCCTTCCCCCTCCGCACATCGACTTCACTTCCAACCCGACCGTATTGACTCGAACAAAAACTAACGATAAATATATCTACAGCAAGGAAACGAGTTCGTCCATCTGCCCGCTATTGTTGAAAGTGCGGAGTCTAGCCCCAATGCCGCCAGAGAAGCAGCGCACCGCATCCGCAAGTTATTATCCGATCCAGCGTCAACGCCGACCAATATACAGTATAATGCGATCATGCTGATCCGCATACTCGTCGATAACCCTGGTCATACTTTTACACGGAACATTGATGCCAAATTTGTCGCAACGGTGAAAGACCTCTTGCGCCAGACGAGGGACTCGAACGTGCAAGGTTTCCTCCGGCAGACTCTGGATGCTTTGGAGATGCAGCGTGGATGGGATGAGGATCTTGCTCCACTTCTGCAGATGTGGACAAGGGAAAAGACCAAGCTCAAAAGGACTAATAGTGGGGTATGTATCCATGTGATGCCTAGTATGTGCCTTGGTGCGACAGCGCTAACGGTTTCTTTCGTTAGAGTACATGGAGGTCCCAGGTTTCATCCCAGACTTCACCGCAACCACAACAGCCTCGTCCCGATTATTTTGGCCCGCGCCAGACCGGAACCTTGCCATCCCCAGATGAACTCGCTGCTCGTATCACTGAAGCCAAGACATCGGCAAAACTGCTCGTACAGTTCGTTCAGTCGACGCCTCCCGCAGAGATGGCAGAGAACGAGCTTATCAAGGAGTTCTCTGACCGATGTCGGTCGGCATCACACACCATTCAGCACTACATTCACTCGACAAACCCTCCCCCGGACGAGGATACTCTCCTGACCTTGATTGAAGCGAATGATGAGCTTTCCATGTCGCTATCCAGGCACCAACGTGCTCTTCTTAACGCGCGTCGAGCCTTAGGACAATCAGGTAGCCAGTCACCCTCGCCGCCTGAGACCACGCCATTAGGTGTTTCTAGTGCTAGTGCTATTCCCCCACCGGTGCCTCCACGCGATACGCAGAACCCCTTTATACCACCGGCAATGCCCTTGGCGTCATCAAGCCCCAGCGGGATTCCACCCCCGATGAATAACGGCACGGGACGGTCAGAGTATCGGTCGGAGGACTTTCAGGTGCACAACCCATTCGCCGATAACTTCAGCACCACTGCTACCGGCCCACCAGAAGGACGGAGAGAGGGAACAACGAACGACTCGTGGTACGATCCGTATCCACAACCTATACAGCGCGCGTGATGCGTGGTGGATTGTTGGGCGCCTTCTCTCTTTATTCTGGTTTCCTGTTTGCCAGCCCCCTTATGTCTCTGTACCGCACGATTGAACGCCTTCCCTAATGCTTTAATGTAGTTATATTTCTTCTTTGGCTGATGTGATACCTCTTTTCGCGGAGCAATATTACTTATATACGTTGTTGGTTTGGTTGCATCTGCAAAGATAACTGACGCCTGGTCTGCGTCACATCATATGCACAAGCTTAGATGAGACAATGTACCTATCTCCCCTGTGACAAGAAATTTTGTTCAAGCTTTGCGCCGAATTATAATTAAACAGAAACTTATCAGACTTGTTGCCAGCGATTGACAGAGGCAAGCGCGGTTGAGAAGGCACATGGCCGCTACATGATGGCATGCTAACGCTCACGAACAGAGCACCTGCACCCTGGTCATTACTAACAAAATTCTTGTCTGCCGAGGACTCGCCGATGCTTGTTTTACCTACGGAGTACACTGGGTTTTAGAGCTAGTATGTCTCGCACTGATCACTTAATGCACACCCGGCGCTTACCCAAAAAGCAAACGGCAACTCAGCTCCGACTAAAAGAGTGGGCTCATTTGCCCCTACGCATCAGTACGAGGCTTCTGCCTTCTTTCAGATACGAACTCCGAAGACCCTTGGCCTTCTGTATGACTATGGAGACTCAAGGACTGACTCAGGAAGTGGGGCGCAGGAGGCGAATCTATATGAGGATGCTAATGCTGGACTATTGCGATAAGTCTTCCTCCCAGGATTCGGGCCTGATCAATCAGGAGCTATCCCCAAAGCACCGTGGGATTCTAATCGTCGGAGAAAAGTCGTGGCTACATGTGATGGAGCCGCCGAGCTAATGAAGCTGAAACCCTAACCCAGGCGCCAAGCATCAGGAGCTGGTCTAAGCATATCCACCGGCCACCGTTATGTTTTAGAGCAATTAAGGTGAAACTACTGGGCGCTTTGTATCTTGTCACTTTTAATGAGCCCACCGAAATCGAGTTCCACTAACTATTGATTTCTTGCCAAGCCCTTGCGACAATGGTCTGGTTCAACGCCGTTCTCCGGTGGAGAGTCTCGGGGTAATTGATTCTAAGGGCTTCGGGAGATAACCGTCGCCTTGAGAAGTGTCTAGAGTTGTTTCACGGTGGACTTCCGATGGAGCTTTCCTGCCGGTCATGCTAGTTGAGCCGAGCGTATATATAGATGGCTGAGAACGCTCTCGTCCTTTCCCTCGCTCTCTAAACACGCAGGTTTATTCTGTTCTTCTTTCTTTTCACATTTTCTTATACTACTCGGTCCGTGACCGTCACATTCTTTCTCTTTATACATTCATTTGATTAGGTATACTGGTCTATACCGATCCATTCTCTGATTAAATTCTTTCCTCGATCTTAAAATCAACCAATTACATACACCTTCAAAATGAAGCAGACTGGTACCGTCCTTGCCCTTGCCGGCCTTGTCTCCATGGCCCACGGCCACGGCTTCGTTACCTCTCCCCAGCCTCGTATGCCTGGTACCGCTTTCTCGGAGGCTTGTGGTCAGCAGATGTACAACAACCAGCAGGCCGACAACTATGGCAACATCCAGGGTGAACTGCAGGTTGCCAACGGCCAGAACGACTACGATGCCGCCAAGTGTGACGCCTGGCTCTGCAAGGGTTACAAATTTGACGACAACAAGGACAACGTCTTCCAGTACACCCCTGGCCAGAACCTCGACTTCACGGTCGACATCCGTGCTCCTCACACCGGTGTTGCCAACGTCTCCGTCGTCGATACCGCCTCCAACACCGTCATCGGCGAGGCCCTCAAGTCCTGGGATGTCTATGCCTCGACCGAGACCGGTGTCAAGGAGACAGACAAGAAGTTCAGCGTCACTCTCCCCAGTGACCTCGGCAGCAAGTGCTCCGAGGCTGGTGCTTGTGTTCTCCAGTGGTACTGGTTCGCCGAGTCCATCGATCAGACCTACGAGTCCTGCATTGACTTCACCATGAGCGGCTCTGGCTCTGGCTCCTCCTCTGGCTCGTCCTCCGCTGTCTCTTCCGCCGCCTCCACCGCTGCTGCTACTGCCACTGCCTCCTCTACTGCCACCGGTGTCGCTGTCACTGCTACCCCCACCACTGGCAACAACGTCGCTGCCCCCAGCGGCTTTGCCACCAGCGCTAAGCCTTCCGCCACCTCTGCCCCTAGCTCTGCCGCTTCGACCGTCACCATCCCCACCGACGGCACCGCTGAGGAGAAGCTCAACTGGATCGCCAGCCTTCTGCAGACTCTCGTCAAGTACACTGCTTAGAAAAAGTGATGTGATTTACCAAGCTGTTGGGTGTGAATAGATTTATTTATATATTTTCTAGCAAGTGAATAGAATTTGCCTGCATTATACATTTGAACACTGGAACCCAGTTTAGGGGCAGAATCCTTGGACTTGTGTATATCACATTTCGTATTCTAGAACCGTGGCAGTTGTTTCTCATACTGCCTAGCATTTGGCGTGAACAAGTTCTGGGTCTCTTCTTTTTCTTTCGTTTCCCTTTCTTCCATAACTTTTCTATGTAATTAGAACAGAGGGTTCGTGGCCTTCGCCCCCATCCCCCCTATTGTGTACAGTATTGAACGAAACCAGCGAAAATCAGTGAGTTTTATCTTGAACCAAAAGTCTTAACTCGATCGTAAAGTCATTCTCTTATTTCACAGTGCCGCGACGATTCGGGACTCGGTGAAAGTAGCACGCATGGACAACCGCACCGTGGTTCAGGGATCTCCATGAAACGAACAATGAAACGTAAAATCTCCTACCGTTCCACCAGGATAGCAAGGGAAGATGTCTCACAGATCCACCATGGCGAGCATCTTCGTTATTGGGCCAAGGTTCCGCCTTAGCTACCCCTGCAATTTTGAACCAGCGCCAGTAGGCATTAACGGATTTGTCGACCCGGATCGACGAGATTCAGTTAGATTGCACCTCGCAGAAGCTTGTTTCGAGAGCATTGGCTTCTATTCGAGATTCTCTGCCGGTGCGAATTCTTTTGGCGCGGCTGAGACTTGATATTTTGGGAAGGTTTTTCGGCAGCTTCCGACCAAGACTTGTCCCAAGGTTGATCACAATATGGAATGTAGCGGGTGGAATCCACCCATTTTATACCAACTTTAATGGTCGATGCGCTGCGTACATTTTGGTCGCAAGTGTTACATGTTTGGGGGATTGGCTCTTTTTAAGGTGTCTTGGGTTACATTCGATGAGACGAAGACCAGATTGAATTTTTACTTAAGAATCTTAAATGAACCATTGGTGTGTTATCAGGAGATAAGCAGCTCCGGCCCGCCGCTCAGCCACAGTCACTTTTTCTTGTCTGGACCCTTTGCATTTCTCTCTCTCTTTCTTTCTTTCGTTCTCCTCCTCATCTGCAGCTGGATCAATTAGTACAATGGACGAATCTCACCTCCGCCAGAGCATGTCTCATCATCCGTCCCCGTTCAACTCTCCCCAGCTTCCACACTCGCATATTCCATCCACGCTTTCCTACAATGAAGCAACCACCACCGCTCTAGAACCACAAGCGCCCCAACACCGTACCGGCAACACCAGTGATGAAGAGGGTCAACCGCCGCCACGATACACGCGCGAGAATGATCCCTTCCAGCTTGCCTCGAAGATAAAGACCGATGAAGAAATCCGACAACTCCATCCGCAAGCCAACACGGCCCGTAAACGCGACAGCTGCGCCCCGGGAGGACTCCTCCACGCAACTAAGAACCCCAAGAAGGCATTGAACACAGCCATCTCGTCCAGACAGCTACAAGGCTTCTACCACTCGCAAAATGAGAACATCGAGCGCATGCTGAAACCCGTCGAAGAGCACGTCCGTGACGCCCGCGAAATCAGCCTCAACAACCAACTCAAATACAAAATCGCCGTATACGGCAGCTTCGCCGCGAACATCATCCTCTCCGTCCTACAACTCTACGGTGCCATCGCGTCGGGCTCTCTCTCCCTCTTCACAACAATGGCCGACGCCGTCTTCGACCCCATGTCCAACCTTACCCTGCTCCTCTGTAACAAGGCTGTTAACCGCGTCGACCCCCGCAAGTTCCCCGCCGGCAAAGCCCGCATCGAAACAGCCGGCAACATCTGCTTCTGCTTCCTCATGACGGCCGTCTCGTTCATCATCATCGCCTTCTCCATCCGTGAACTCGTCCAGGGGTCCGAGTCGGAAACTGGCGATTTCCACCTGCCCTCCGTCATCGCTGTTATCGTCGCCTTCTGCACCAAGTTCGCCCTCTTTGTATACTGCTTTGCGCTGCGCCACCAGGTCTCCCAGATCCGCATCCTCTGGGAAGATCACCGTAATGACCTTTTTATTAATGGGTTCGGTATCCTGACCTCCGTCGGTGGAAGTAAGCTGCGCTGGTGGATTGATCCTATGGGCGCTATTATTCTCTCCGTCTTGGTCAGCTGTCTTTGGCTTTATACTGCCTATCATGAGTTTCAACTTTTGATTGGTGTCACTGCTGATACTAAAATGCAGCAGCTGATTACCTATATCTGTATGTCCTATTCCCTTTTCAATTTTGCCCTGCCAGAGTCGAATGCGCACGTGCTAATAGAGATTTTCCAATCAGCAATGACCCACTCCCCCTTCATCACGGCCATTGATACCGTCCGCGCTTACACCTCCGGACCCCGTCTGCTCGTTGAAGTCGACATCGTCATGGACCCTAATGATTCCCTCCGCGCGACTCATGACGTCGCCGAGGAACTGCAGATGAAGCTAGAGTCCTTGCCTGATGTGGAGAGGGCGTATGTGCATGTTGACTATGAGACGACGCATAAGCCGGAGCATTTCCTGAAGAAGGAATTATAGGATCGTTCTCTTGCTGTTTGCAATGGAGGTTATTGTTGTTTAGCTTATATGCCATGCAAAGCGTTACTATATATTACGTACATGCACGTATGTATACATGTATGCATGAGGTTTATTAATAGATACAGTCATTTATCTTACGAGCAGAGTCACTTTATTATCCTGATGTAATTAATGTGGTATCATGTGAGGACATATTTCATATTCTTATGAAACCAAAAATCTAATTGGCGATTTAACAAAAAGTGGTATCCACAGAAAGAACAAAAAGCAGTGCGCCCCCTGCTAGCCGATCCTTCTATCGCGTCGTGACTCGTACAACCAGGTGTCCACACAAACAGGTAAACCAAGTCCATTACAGTGTTTCACACATCACCGGGTTGGAATGTTTACTGCACACCCAACTCGATAGAAAGCAAAGGCCTAGCCATTATTCAAGAGTGACACAACAGAAGGCAATGATCTAACACCAGACAGAAAGAGAAATTATGATTGTTCGAACAACGCAATAGTCGAGCAGAAGTTGCTCTCATTCTCATCCTGGGGAACCAGACCGGCGCCGCTGTTCGACGTGATCATGTTCGTGCTAGCCTTGGTGCTCAATCCATAGATATGGACGTCAGAGCAGTCGACCTCGACCATGTTCTCCTGGCAGGACTCCGTGGCCAGACAGGTCTGAGCGTAGTTCTCGAAGAAGCTGTACAGGCCGGCACCGTACACGTACATGTCGGAGGTGTTCTGGACGCGCAGACCCCATGCCTTGCGGCAGCCGTCGGTCTTGCAGTAGGAGAAGTCGGGATCGTTCCACTTGGTCTGCGGGGTGAAGGGGGTCAGGGCGTTGGGGTTTGCCTGGTAGTAGGGGGTTTCGCTCTGGATGAGGCCCATGAAGACATTCTTGGCGTTGGTGACCTGGTAATTGTACAGCTGGTTATGCTCGGAGGCAGTACCGTAGAGCCAGACGGGGCCTTGGGATTCGATGTAGACACCACGGCCGTTGTAAACGTTGATCTGGTTGTGGTCGGGCAGATCGAGCTCATGGTCGGCGACCCAGAACCAGGAGTTTTCGATGTAAGCGCTGGCCTTCTCGGTGATGTGCATGAGCATGAATGCGGCGATGCATTCTTTGTTGGGTGTGGTGGTCTCCTTCGGCGTCTTGGCGCACTTGTCGCTTTGCAGCTCGGTGCCTGCTGATCCGCCGATACGGAAATGTGTGTCCCACATGCCGGCGGAGCCTGGGAGGCCTCGGCGAGGTTCCACTGCATGAGGATTGCGCCGGGGGCCGGACCCTTGGTCTGCAGGGCGATGTCGGTGATTTCGACGGAGCCGGCCTCGCCTACTTCTCCGACCTGGAGCATAGGGATAGGGTTCGTTTCGTCGGCGAACTTCTGGCCGTGGGCCATCAGAACGGGCCATACTTCACCGGTGATCTTGATGTTCTTGGGCACCTTGATGGTGTCGGTGATGATGTAGGCTCCGTGGTCGAAATAAACTATCTGGTCCTCCTTGGCGCTGTTCAGTATGTTCTGGATGGCAGCGGTGTCATCGGTCGAACCGTCTCCCTTGGCGCCAGCAGATTTGACGCTGATGAACGAAGAGGCATCGTAGCTGGTGTACAGGGGCTTGGAGCGCTCGTAAACCTTTCCATCAGCGAGCAGGGAGCCGGGTTTGGCGTGAGTTGGGAGAGCAGTTTGGAGACGAGTCTTTGTGACCGTTTTGACGGAGCAGATGTTTGTTCCATGGGCGGCCGAAGATGAAACTGCACCGGTGACTCTCGAGGAAGATCCCTGGACAGGCGGAGATGGCTTGGGAGGAATGACGGACCCGGTCACCGTAGACTTAACTGAGGCCTCTGGCTGTGACTGTGCAGGGGCAGACGGGTGGGGAGTCTGCTGAACTGCAGTAGATGGCTCAGCCTCTGCTGGGGTTGAGGGAGCAACAGTGGGCTCGGGGGCCCTGGTAGTGGGTGCTTCAGCGGGCTGAGTGGCAGACGACTCAGAGCCGGACAACAAACTGCTCACAATTGGAATACCTGGCACAATGCCAGCAGTACGACTATCTCCCGATGCCGAAGGAAGGGCTGTCAGTGAAGGGGAAGAGTCTGTGTAATCAGCAGTGCAGACCTCTACTGTCTCCGTCACAGTTTCAGTAATGACTGTCACTGAAGCCTCTCGCTTCTGCCTCGTGCTGCCAGGGATGTAACCATTGCCCTGGACCCAGTTTGAGACGACTGAGCCGCCTGCCAAAATAGTGTTACCGGCAATACCCGCCACTGCAACCTTGGAACCGCTGAAGTCAACATTGTCAAGAATCAAGGCACCTCCACCAATGGGAATGCTGTTCTCGGTAAAAGCAGTAACGACACCGGTGGGTGTGTTGGTAAGTTGACTATCAAGAATCAAGACAGAGCCTACAGTCTGGTTCTGCGGAGAGTTGGACATGTTCAGACCGACTTGGCAATTGTTGATGGCAAGTGACTTGAAGGTCCAAGCCCAGTTCCAGTTCATGAAGATGGCTGTGTTGCAGTCGTTGAAGGTCAGGTTGCGGGTAGTGAATTGCTGGTTTCCTACGAACATGCCATAGTTACCACCGTTGAAAGTCAAGTCTGACATGAAACCACCAGATCCGTTGTCCATGAAGATGCCCTGTTGCTTGTTTGCATCGCCGCCACCCTTCACCATCTCAAACCTGATATTCTGCAAACTGGTCGCCTGGCCCACCTGCCAGTGAATACCAGCACCAGACCCCTGGGGCATGGCAGTCAAATCGATGACAAGGTTACGAACGGCACGGAAGAAGTTGTTCTGGTTGGTGTACCAGTTGCTGCCGTCATCGTTATAAGGGTCGGCATCAATCACAGCCATACCGGCAAAGCCCGCAGCGGCCTTGATCACAGGTAGGTTGATGGCGTCGCCAACGATTTGAGTGTAGTAATACTGAACGATTGGCTTGGAGACGACATAAGTACCGGGAGGAAAGTATACGAGGGCAGGAGTGACGGTTGAGGAATCACAACCCTTACCGCATCGGTTCCCAGAGGAGATAGCCTGGTTTATAGCAGCGGTATCATCCGTGGACCCATCACCTGGTTCCAGTTAGCATACGGAGTGTCATCTCTCCCACGATGGTAACCCATACCCTTAGCACCAAAGTCCTTCACGTTACGATATACCTGATAGTCAGTGCCATTTCCAAAGGGAACAGCACCCTGTCGTTTTATAGTCCCAACCCAGTAGTCTGACGCCGCCCTGACAGCCAAATTCGTCGTGATGTCCATCTCTTGGCCCAAGGGTATGGCATCGACGAGGCCTGCGGGCAACCCCAGAAGTAGGAGCACATGTGCTAGGAACAGCATGATAGTTGTGTGTAGAGAAGCCATCTTCGAGATGACTAGGAGATCGCTGAACCGGCAGAGATCTCACTGAAAG
The DNA here is from genome assembly GCF_001792695.1 of Aspergillus bombycis. Taxonomy (NCBI): domain Eukaryota; kingdom Fungi; phylum Ascomycota; class Eurotiomycetes; order Eurotiales; family Aspergillaceae; genus Aspergillus; species Aspergillus bombycis. Next base: position 45,467 of record NW_019170063.1, read on the forward strand.
AGCGGAATAGGCGCAATATCAAGTCAACCACCAGGACCGGGTACTCTAGTTGCGCTGATCGGCTGATCCGCAACCAGTATTTGATATCAACGAGTGTGATGAACCTTCGTCACGCGACACTGTCAGAAGATGTATATGGTCAAATGAGTGAGAATCGCTTGGAAGACGTCGACGAACAAAAAGATCCCCGATAGCAATAAGCTCGTCTGCCGGAGTTCTATCAATGAAAGGTCGACAAAGGAATGATCAAACAAAAGAACAATAAGGATAGGCAAAACACCGGATAAAGACGCTCCCGGAGGTCAAAAGGAAAGTGAGTGAATGAATAAATGAGCTGAATGGCCTTGATGGCGATGGACCAGGGCTAATACTTATTGTGCCTGGTCAGGCCTCGAATCACAGTGAATGGATACGGTAAATACGGCAATCGGCCACCACTGGAGCAGGTATTGTTGTGAAATAACCTTTTCGGGTTTGATGATCGGTAATCTTCAGCCAATTGCCAGTCCAGTCCGGCTGCAGATCCACTCCCGGTGACCAATGACCACGACTGATCACCACGCACCAACCGAGGCTTGAAACACTTGGGTCAGGGGATGAAACGACTGATCGTGGACTACTTGCCGTTAACCATGCATGATTCGACTACAAATTTCCTAGGGCACGCGGACAATAGATTAAAAGGAACGCATGGGAACCATACCAAGTGGGAACCAGCCAGAATGCTTGCGGAAACGATGGTGTGAAAACAGCAGATCTCACATAGATAGCTTCGGTATGGAAGCTAGCGAAGTATACAGCGCTTGAAGGAATGACTCCGTCAATAGGTGCACGGAACACACACTGACCTGAAGACAAGTCAAAACAAAGGAAGGGCAGAAAGACAGCATGCAAGAAGGAAAGAGAGAGCGCTTTGGATATCCAATCCGGAGATCTAACAGGCTATATATCATTATGGTGCTGAGCCAAGGCCATGATCAACATTTCGTTGTGGCCAGATTCCTGTCGCATGTGTCCAAACTATGTAACCGGGCTTTTCTTTCCCCTTTTCTTTTTTCCTGTGGCCAATACCTTGTTTTGCTTTTTTCTTCCGCTGTGCTTCAGCCCTTCCAAGAGATTGACAAGAGCTCTTCGAGAATGATCAAAATACGCACGTCCCCTATTCGCCATCTAAACAACGGACCGTGTGGTAGTGTTTCTCTCTGGAATCCTCTATGGAGCTGTCTGGGGGGCGACTCGCAACGACTGGTATGGATCAGAGGCCGCACAGCTCCACTAACTCCTCGATCGGTTAGAGGAAGTGTGCGAACTGCTGCGAAAGTACGCAGGACCTCAACCCTAAACCCTTTGCCAAGTATAGTTCGTAACCAGCATGTATACGCATACATTCCTCGGGCCATGGATGTCAACAAAGCGCCACACCGGAGTACACATAACTGGGCTTGTCACACCACGAGAGACTGTACATCAACGAGACATATAACTAGCCCCTACTCGGCGGAGATAGTACCATTTGTTTCGATGGTGATTTTGGCCCCTGCCCTTTTATCTGCGCGAAATAGGCACCAATGTGCCGACAGGAACAGTAGCCTCGACGCGTGTGGGACGAATACATGACCCACTCGGTTACCCAGGGGTTTGTTGTGATGCGGTGCTGTCCGTAGCTCTGCTATTTATATACTAGCTTGCAAGAGCCAAGCTTTAATGGGCTCGCGCGATGCCGCGACCAACGATTCCACCATACGCACTATCTACCCGCGGAGCTTTTCACCAATCAGTCCCACAGAGAGCGAGACGACCGCAAGATTCAAGTTATTGAACTTTATTACTTAGTAAAATCAACACGTAATTTCCCGCCAAAGCTAGTTACATGGAGTGCCCCTGCCCAGTGTTTTGTCCAAGACATTAAATATGGAAAGGACCCAAAACACACGATGAGACTTCCAAGAAAATTGTTGGCGTCAAGAATGCACGGCAGAAACCCTGAATGCGGGACGAAGAATGCATGTCGGTCCCCTTGACTACATATTCTCGCTTGAACTGTTTGGCTCAGTAATCCGATTTACGGCGTCTTTACTTCGACTCCAGTTGCCTCTACAGACGTATACCTATAATATACAGCCCATATTGTAAAAACAGCTGCACCTGCACCGGTCACCCGCGCCTCTGCATCCTCCGACTCGCTTAATTTGCTGCACCCCGCAGAGTCACCCCGAAGCCATCGATTGTATCACAATCCAAGAGTCATTTGACGCCTGGCGCCTAGCGATACTCCAGGCAATCTCATCCTCACTTGCTAATTGGAACAACCCCTTCTTGGCACCAATGACCGCTACGCAACCACATCGAATACCCAAAAGATGTCTGCCCAAGGGCCGGAGCGGATCGATCCGCCCTTGACCCTTGGTAGTTGCGACCCTAAAATCTCTAGAAATTTTTCCCTCGCGTGATCCGATGACGATGAGCTTATTTAAGTGCGGAGCGTATAGCATTTGCAAGTCGACGCACCCCTTCCGCTAACTTGTCCTCATGATCCCAAGCGAAACAGAGACGTATGCCTCTGTCAAAACTGTTTCTGCTAGTGTCGGGGTCACCTTGAACACGAAATCGATTACCAGCAATAACATTCACCTTATACTCTTGAAGCGCTACGGTCGCAACATCATCCGCCTGTAGTGGTGGGGGCAGTTGGATCCAGACAAAGTACCCTCCCACAACATCTGGCGACGTGGGTGGAAGCGTTACACCAAGGGGAAGAAGGTGCTCATGGACGGCAGACATCAGGCGATAGTAGCGCTCTGCATATTTTGGCCGCAAGACCTGGTCGACATAGGTTTGGATGAACCCCGTGGGGAACAGTTGAGCAATGATGGCAGCCGAAAGCTGGGATGGCGCCCCTCCTGACCGTGATGAACCTCTGTTGTCCATCAACAGTTAGGTTAACGGTGTCAGTCACGCTAAAGGGATGTTCAACATACGTTTGCGATAGACCATAGGCGAATTTTTCGGTGCCCTCTGCCCATCCAGTTCTTGCACCAGGTCCGATTAGCTTGCTAAAGCTTCCATTACTTACCACGTTGCCCCACTCATCCTTAGGGCCACCATCAAGGTAACGATCCACGTCCACTACACGGGGGATCTGAGCCTTGTCGGGCTGTGCTAGTGGTTTTTCTGAATCAGGTGACCATTGTAGAAAATCATAAACGTCATCTGTCACGATCAGAGCATCAAATTCTCGCGCGAGACGGACCAAGCCCTCCCGATCCGACAAAGACATGGTCAGGGTCGTCGGGTTGGAAAATGTGGGCGTGGCGTAGATAAGATGTTTATAAACTTTGGCCCATGGCCTCGGTAGTTTATATTTCTTTTAGGGTGTTAGTTAGCCTTATTGCTCTGAAGACATACGAATATATGGTTCATCAAGGTGAGAAATCGGGTACGATCGTAGATATACACCCAAATTCCCTCGGGAAGACTATCATACCGGTCCAAGACGCTGCTCAGCTCGAGCTTTCTCCTCGGCCTTAACCAATTCTTGACGGAGAAATGCAAGGTCCAAACCTAACTCATTATGAGGTACCGCCCTCAAGCGGCCAGCAAACCCGGCATCGTCCATTATCCGACATGCTAAGAAATAGGTGGGGGCCACCATCCAGACATTTCTGGTATACGAGGGATCCGTGAAAACTTGAAAGATACAAGCCAGGTTTTGACTGGCACCGCCGGTTATACAGATGCGCTCGGGAGAGACAGGATGGCGGGGTTGGTAGAAACCCGTCAACCATTGGGCAAGGTGTTCTCGCAACGGTTGGTAACCCTCATCGGGACCATACATTAAAGCTGGAACTCTGATGGTTGGTGAAGCCAGGACTGTGGCGGAGGCCTCAGCTAAGGCGTCTGTGGGCAGCAAGGCGGGGTTCGGCCAGCCACGAAACAGGTTGACCTCATCTGGAGAATCCATCGGGTAAGGGTATCTGATGCACAGTAGTGAATGTGGGTAATAAGGTAGCAATGTGATCTTCCTGTAGCCTATCAATGACAATCGTGCATGACCTGGTGGTACTCGTTTGCTTGCAGCCTTGGTATTCCGTACGGTGAATGAGATTCCTCAGTTTTGCATACAATTATATATCACGGGCAAAACCACGTCAGCGACACTGCCTTATTCTGTTTGTTAGAGTTGAAGATTGAGGCTTGTGCATTCGCTCTTTGCTTTTCTAGTAATATTCGGCTTACTCCGACGATGCAACAGTAAAGCTCGACCGAAATACCGGAACATCCATTATCGATAGATGTGAGGATGGGCAAAATTGCGACGTGACGGTATACGAACGCCAAGACATAGGTAGCGGATGAGAGCAGAAGGCGGTGATGTAAATCCTCACTCCCCTCCAAATACAGACTGGGTCCAGATGGGTCATTGTACTGGTATTTACCAGGAGTATAATTTGACTTGCGAGGTATGAAGGTCGCTTGCAAGAGAGACTTGTCATTTACATTGCGACTTTATGGAGTACTAGTTGGAGCATATATGTCCTGGAAAGTGAAAGTTCTGAAAGTGACACGTCAAGCCTTGTTTCTCCAATCGGCTACTCAATGTACAGATTGATGCTCAATTAATATGGGCCATGGATGGAAGGAGGAGGTACCTACGTAGTAGTCATACGTATGTATAGTACGCGGTACCATAGGCCCACTGCTATTCTTAGCGTGCGCCTCCTCCAGTTCTTTTCCCACAACGGTTTTCTATCCGGGTATTACCAGGTAACTTACCTACCTACCTTGTCTCCAGCATTGAGGTAGTCAAGACTCACGAGGTGGTTTAAAGTATTGGTTTTCCGGTCACTTTCATTTGACACTTGATCAATTCCTCACCTAAACGAAGGTGGAAGGGGAGTTGGCAGTTGTGGGTTAGAATTCTGTCCGAAATGCAACCTGGGAGCAATACTACTAGTAGTAGGATCTGGATTTTGGAGGGGCGAAAAAAGCAATGAAAAAAAAGGTATGCTCACAACGGAGTACCCCTGGATCGAAAAGTATATCCACCTGTCAGCGTCAGCAGTCATGACCGTACAGGATTCTATATTAATATGATAATATAACTCTAGTGCTGCTGTAAGTACCAGAAGAATGTACACAGCGGGATGGTTATAAGAAGACAAATACTAAATGCATTATATATGTCTTGACGCTATTTTATTCCCGAAACAACAATGTCCAAGCCATGGACCACTTGGAAATATTAATCTATTTACTTTGTCACTATTGAATGATCCATAGGCAACAGACCCGGGGTTCTGGATCTCGATGGAAGACTCCGAAGAGCTCCGGATGACCGGGAGGGCGTGTTGACAGGGGTTATGTTACCAACTAGACCGCTTAGAGGCGTACTATTAGTGCAGGCTCAGTTCGGCTACGATTCTTGAGGCTGTATAAAAATTGATGCCTGGTATTATTGGCAAAGTATGGAGAAAAATTACAAAAAGGAAAGAGTAAGAGAGTTCACTAACCCAGTTAAAGAAAAAGAACAAGATGACGGATAGAAGGGAAAAACGGCTTTTACCAACGGTAGGTTATCATCCTCAAAGAATCCACAGTAGTAATAATTCTGCCTTGGGAGACATTATCTAAACTGATTAAAACAACAGAGGATGATGCCATCCTTGAGCCTCCTGAACCAGAAAAAGAGCACAGCCTCTCCCGACTTCCCCCCAGCCCACTTCCTTCAACAGGTTTGGTGTCTGTGGATGACGGACAAGAGTGATACAGGTCTTTTACTCCGTAGTACTCCGTTCTTCGTAAGAAAAAAGCTCTAGAAAGGTAGTAGAAAAGTGAAAACGCCCAAAAAAAAAAAAAAAAAAAGAAGAGGACCCGCTTATTAAAATTTACCACAGTGTTGAACAAACAGTTCTAATACCCTGATAATAATAGAAACTGTAATAGTGAATACTCAGGATGATGCACATAGAGAATATGTATATAACAAGAAGAGTCAAAGGGGGACTGAGAATGTTCTGGGGTAACTCAGGGAAATTCCAGACAAGTTGAAAAAAAAGAATTTTACTTTTTTCTCACTCTTTTCTTTTGTATATGTGTCTAATTCTTTACACCTGAATACCTCACTTTCCATGATTCTCATTCGATCTCGAAGTGTATTTCTTGCCCTTTCTAACCATCGATTGAATTTTCCTTTTTTCTGCCATACCGTGGCTCCACCCATGGTAAAAAATACACCTAAAATCCGTATCCCAAACCCATTTCATAACAAAATCACATAATAATAAATAAACCACCATTGTTTCTCCAGAGGCAGTTTTTGGATCGTTTTGCTCTGTCAAGTCTCAGGGTGGCCCCCCCCAATCCCCTTCTCTCAGCCATATCCCGTACCCCTTCCCAACCCTTGTCATCATAACTTTTCTCTCATCATTCTTTGGATCCCTCCTGCCGATCCATTCCCTTCGCTATCCTACCAACAGGGAACATTCACCACCTGACTGATTCCCCGCTGGGAATTCTTTGCCTTAACACGACCTAGAGGATTTTTCGCATGGTTGGTTTTCAGCAGCATTCCTTTTACCTCACTGTTTCGTGACCGTGTTGCGCACCTTTCCCTTGATTGCGTGCGCCCGCCACTGGGTTTCGAGTTAAGCTGTCAAATTGTCCTTTGGAGTCACCGTCGCGCTTTCTTTTCTCTGTTCCCACCCAACAGCAGCCGTGAAGATGCTGTCAGCTCCGGTGAAGTCGGCCAAGCGTATATCGTCGCTTTTTTCCTTGGGGTCCAGTAAAGAGGCATCGATTCCCTCGTCGCCTGGGTCTCCCGGAGCCCCGAAGGCTTCTCCCGATCAACAGACTCAAGATGGACGTTATCGAAGCAGCTCGCGATCGGCTCGTTTAGCATCTAATCCAATTAGTGTCGACTATTCGGAATCCCGAACGCCTATATCGCCAGTCCCGAATGATAATTTCGACTTGGATGCCCCTCTTCCGCCCCCCCCCTCACTTCTCACCGTAAACCAGGATCTAGCCGGAAGCGCGCCCGCTCGCCAGACTCGAGACCCCAAAGCAGAGGGCGCATAATGAGTGGAAGCAGGCCTTCTAGCTCCGCGGGCCTGTTTGTGCCGGGAACTGGCCCCGACTCACGTCCCGGAACTCCTTCGAAGAGAAGGAGCTGGATGCCCGGACGGGTCCGGGCAAGCTCAGTAGACACTAGAACGGCACCCACTAGTCCTTCATTACCCAGCGCTTGGATTGCTGGGTTAGATCAAAAAATCTTATATGACCTGGAGCCTCTATCCAGAGGGGAACAGGTACGTAACGAGTTGTGGAATTTTCTATCCTCTTATGTCAACAAAATTTGGGGAGTTAAGACTCACTAACCCCGGAACTCAATAGATTCCTGAATTGTGGAATGAAAATGGCGACACCTTCGTCTATCTTTTCCCCCAGAATACAGGCAGACCCGCTTCCTTCAGAGTCGATTCGACCGTCTTTGCCGAGTCGCCATCCCTGAATTTCCTAGCTCGGGGGACCGACCCCCGGGCCCCAGGATCCATCGAACAGCAAACTCGCAATTTATCACTGGCATCCCCTGTCACGGGTCCTGCGTCACCGCCCCTGACTCCTCAGGACCGATTGCCGGATAATGACAATGACAATGACAATGACAATGACAATGACAGCACCGGTAGTAGGAGGATGGCCTTCGTGGAAGATGACGGACAGGACGACTTGCAGGAACTTCATCTCTACCTGCCCATCCCCCTGAATAGCGATGTTTCCAGCCCTAATAGCCGCATCTCACAAGAGGACACGGAATCTCTGCTATTGTTCCGTAACCTCTTTGCTTTTTTATTAGGACAGTCGCTAATTGCAACGCCTCGCTCCCCTTCTCTTTTTGCTATCTTCATGGATGTCGCCACACTACTCTCTCGGTTCGAATTTACTAACTTCGATGGATCCAACTTCGGCGAAACCGCAACCACGAGCTTTGGAAATTACTGTGACGAGTTACACCTGGCAGATGTTCGCAAAAGCCGAGAGAAGACAATTGAAGCGATTGTTCTGGGCGAGCGTCTACGCTTCTTCCCGCTGTATCTTGAAGGCTTCGTACATGGTGTGGGTAAACTGGATGAACTCAAGCAGCTGAGGAGTCCCAAGTTCGGCCTCATCAGCGCTGCAACCCAGAAGCGCCTGGAAAGAGGCTTCATCGACCTGGATACACGTCTTCGAGTTCTATACGGCAAGCTCAATGACTTCGATTTCCCTTCTGCATTTGCCGGTGCTGCCAATTCGACCACGTCTGCCGAAAGCAAGGTGGTCCGCTTCAAAGCGTGGAAGGCTGCATTTATGGATATGCGACGTCATACCATCCAGTATTACCGACAGAGATATGGCTCATGGCCTCCCAAGGCACGGTCTAAGAAAAACCAGTTTGAAGAGAATGGCCTCAATCGCCGAGTCTTGATGGAGCTATATAATGACTTCGCCAACCTCTACGATATGCTGGTCGATCGGTCTTCCCTCACTACCCGGACTGTAGATATGGGTGCCGAGGAGGTAGCAGAAGCTGATGACCTCAACACAATGACAAACAGGGCACTCCGGCAGGTCTTGAGCGAGTATGATAGAAGCACACCGCCCGTCCAGCCTCCCATTCCTTTCGATATCCCGCAGTTCCCCTCGCTGCAACCGCTCCAGCGCAAGCCTATGGATGCCAAGAAGGAAGCCAAAAAGAACGCAAAAAAGCTTAAGGATGCCGACATCAATGCTGTCCTGATGGGATCCTACACCCGTGAGAGTCTCAAGCCGACTCCATTCATCGAGTCATTTATGCAATTCGAGCGTCGATGTGGCCATGGGAAGACCATCAACGACCTTATAGATCTTCGATGTGGTCAGTGGATTTTCCTGTACTGTGTCATCCAGTCACTTCCCTTGCTTGTGGTGGATGTGCAGGATGTCAAGTACACGGATGGAGTCGAGTACTTCTGCTGTATCGCCCCTAGGGGTGGTGCTCCTTGGATTCAGAATGATGGCAAAGTGGCTCGGAGTTGGTTTGGCGTGGCAGGCGGGGCCGGTGTCGTCAGTCTGCCGTCTGATGTAGTCATCAATGGCGTGGAGGGCATCTATCGGCGTAGTCACTGCTGGCAGGTTGCCGAGCAATGGGCGGAAAAGGATGCCATTTTGGCGCCCCCAACGGTTGAGGATCCTTATGACAACGAGTCGTCGTTGTCTTCGCCCTACCAAGCCCAACAATCGTCTGCAGGTTCGTCAGCGGAACATCAACAGCAACAACCCACTCCCCTCCTGGCACCAGGGGGTAATGGCCTCACGCCTCCTCCAGTCATTCCCCGGACAAACTCCCCAGCCTTGAGAAGCCGAGTGGAACATCGACACTCCATCTACCCAGGTCTCGAAGCACTTCCGCTACCAGCTGGTGTTGCCCCGATTGACCCACCTGCCAGGCCCATCAGCAGGTTCAATCCCAACATGAGTTTTGATGACATTTTGAAACAGGTTCCAAATCAAAAAGGGAAGAAATAAAGATTATGAACTAGCGTGTACAATGGCAGGTTGAAACCCTTTTCTCAACTGGGACACGGGCTACTCTTCTCCTTTGCTTCTTCTCCCTCCCCTTTTCTCTCTTTTTCTCTTACCTCAAAATCTCCTTTTCTCTTCTTTTTCTCACATCAAGGCCACGGATCTTTTTTCTTTTTCATCTTGCATTATTAACTGCATGCCTTTTCAGCTTTCGCGCCTTCTCCTCGTCGCCAATGACTCTTAATACTTCATCCTCTACCCCCTCTTGTTCGTATTTAACGTCTGTTATTGACCATTATGGGCGCACATAAATCTATTTGGACCAAAAGGCTGGAATGGCGTAATTACAAATCTATCTGAATCCCAGGCCTGGAATTGAAAGAGAAGATGGGTGCTTCACTTTGACTATAGCGTGCATTAAACAAAATGGCAAGATTGCCATGGTTTTGAAGGTCTCTGTCTTAGCACCGCGTTCCTTCATACCTCCTGTCGTCCTTCATCCTGCAAGCATATAAGCCTTTCTTCTCTTCCTCTCTTCGTTTTCATTTCCTTTTCTCCTTTTATCTATTTTGGCGAATTCCCTTGGGATTCTTCTGTTGACCCAAAGGTGGTCTGATTTGATGTTATTACTATGAGCCTGATAGAGATAATGGTCCGTGTTGGACTAGTAATATAATAAAACCCTCCTGTATTGGGGATGTTGCACCTTAGCAGCAACTATTTCTTTTTCCCTGTCCCCTCTGCTTCCTCTGTTCCCGCCCCCGGCTCCTAGAGGCTTTCGTACTCCCAAGTAAAAACTTACCCGTTGACTTCTATATCTTACAATAACTTCTATCAGAGGATCACGGCGTTCACTGATGCCTTCTCTCTGAAAGTATTTACACGAGATAACTCTTAGCCATTCTATGTCAATTCTTACGATACAGAAATACTGCTAATTTGCCGATCAGAAAGTCGTCAAACAGGATATTCTGTCAGCGACCCGCGCTAACCCAGCCACTTCGTTTAGCGCGGAACGGCGGCTGTTGAGGGCGAGAGCACAGCAACAGCTGGCAAGGAGATTGATGCGCATCTTGTCCCCATCATCCATTTGTCAAGGACAAGTAAACATCATGCAGGTATCTTGGCGGCCAAGGGAGGTGGGGGGGGGAGACGAAGTAAAAAGGAAAAAAGGAATCGCTCAGACCCTGGCAGAATACTGGACGTTATCGTGGATCGGCCTCAAAATCTGCAGCTAAATGAACTACCTCACGTCCGGGCCAATGCTTAAATGATCGACTTCGTATTGGTTTCCCGTGTGGTAATTACGCTAATCACACACTTTACCGCAATTTTTGCTGTCAGAATCGCAATTTTTTCCGCCTCAGCTTCGATGCGCGTTCACTCGTGTCAAAGCTGCACCGACCGATAGAATGCGGTAGCGGCATCCGCTCAAAGCCTTGACCATGTCCAGGTCACGATCTAGTATTGCTAGTGACAGCAGTGACCGTCTGGAGCCGCGTTTACTAAGAGCGGCCGAAAACGACAGTGTCGAGGCGCTGAGGCAAATTATCGAATTGGCCCACGAGAATGGCCAGTACAGCGACAACTTTCTGCGAGTTGGGCTTATGCGAAGCTGCGAGCGCGGATGCATTACCGCAACGCAGTATTTGCTGGACTTATTATGTGTGAATCTGAAGGATGGGAATAATCGACCCTCTCCTCTTGCCGCGAATAATCGTCCTTCACCGTTATTGCGCGCCGTTGAGCGGAATCACGTCCGAATAGTGCAGTTGTTATTGGATTATGGCGCACCTCTAGAGACGGCGGATAAGGATGGTCGAACGGCGTTGATGACAGCTGCCTGGAAGAACCACTGGCATGTGCTGCAAATACTAATCGCACGAGGCGCAAATGTCAACGCAAAAGATCACAGAAAGAGGAATGTGCTGCATAACCTGGCGGCCGATAAGCACTGCAACTGGGGTGAGGATGTTATTGCACTTTTGTTGAAGACTGTTTGCGAGATTGATGGTGAAGCCGGCCAGGATGAGTTGGGTCGAACTCCACTGCACTGGGCTTGCGCGACGGGGAAGTTGCGCTTCGTAGAGTTGCTTTTGACAAGACCACATGGGCCAGTTGCGAACGTAAATGCGATTGAGTTCAGAAACAAAAGTGCACTCCATATCGCAATCGCTCACGATTGGGACAATATTGTGCATCTTCTACTCCGACACGGTGCAGATATTGACTCCAGAAGTGATGGCGGCTGGACTCCGCTGCATAATGCTTGTGATAAGGGCGCTAAGGAGATAGTGCGCATTTTATTGCGCACTGGGGCCAAGATTAACAGTCAACTTTTGAATGGTGTCACACCGCTGCATCTGGCAGCCCAGGCAGGACACACCGACGTCGTGCAATGTCTCCTGGAGCATCCGGATTTGAAGCGGAGGGTCCGTGATAACTTTGGTTGTACGCCATTCTTACGAGCAGCCCAGTTCAAGCGCAAAGATATCGTGTTGCTCCTGGCGCCATTCAATAATGTAGATGCACTTTCGCCGGATGCGCGGGGCGCTTGCGAAGGTTTCGAAGCGACAGTTGTCGACTTCGGAAACTTTCGCAACGAGAACAGAGTGAGGAAAGCATCGGTTTTTAACTTATTATACGGGCGAGACCCCGATAATTCACACAAACAAGCTTTTACTACTGTTCCCAGGGATAGTAAAGTTACCGACTTCAGGTGGATTCATCTTCCTGCGAATAATATGGCTTGGGTCGAGGCGCTGCTCACTAAGAATTTCATCGAGGAGGGCGCGCACGACATCGAAAGCTTCAAAGGCCTTGAAAGATCATTCCACTACCAGCATCGAGGTCAAAGAACGCATTCCCACTTTATGCGACCAATGTGTCAACGCACACACCGAAAGCAACGGTTTGATGAAGAAAAAGAAGAAAGCGCAGAGGAGAAGGTTGAGAGAAAGCTTCCCCAAATTGTTATCAATGGGCGTCTCCAAGAGCTGCCGAAAAGTTCAGCAAACGGCAGTAGCCACAAAGCAAAGAAGCAGAAGCCACAGGGAGGCAAGTTCGAACGGGCCGAATCTGACGATACCTCGAATAGCTCCCACGGGAAAAAAGCGAAGAATCACACCAAACGTGGTAGAGCTAAAGGTGAATTGATACAAAATTCGAAGAATGACGAGCAACATCGACATCCACTCTCGCTCTGTAAAGACAACGGACATTCTGCCACCAGCAATGTGTGCGTGTTCATGCCATATCTCCATTTTGAAACGGCTGAAAGGAGACTGAAAATGCAAGAAGCAATACAACGAGCCGAGACGCTTAATATCCAGACTGGACTCTCTCGCTCCCCTACACGGGATGAGATGCTCATCCGCGCGCACCTGGCATCTTCCACGGCGTCACTTCATGTCCGACGGACACTGGATCAGTTTTTCTACCCTAACATTGATACCCAGACCCGAGATCAGGACCAGGTGGTGTATCGCTATCAGACCAAGGGGCAAGGACAAGAGAGATACGGAACGGAACCCAAGATTTTCATGGTGGACCAATTATGGATGTGGATCATGGGGACAGATTTGATCGTCACCTGCTTTGCACAACGATGGGAACAACCAAAAAATGACCCGTTAAACGTGTTGGACGGAATCATAGAGGACATAAACTCCAAGACTCGAGAACCAGTTCGCTCTGTATATGACTTGGCCAGCATCATCACTAACCGCTGTTCGGGTGTCTTTGACCGCCACCGTATGGGTGACGACGAGTATCAGTTCTTGGACATGTTCGAGTCCTCAATTGGTATTGCAACGGACCGCGAGACAGTACTTTTTAATAAATTCAACCGCGCATCAGCCCAGGCCTCGGACTGGCTCAAAAACCATCGCAAGCTGAGTCGTTTCGCTCGGAACTCGCAACCAAAAAAGGATGCCACCAACCGTGACGGCGATGAACAGTTTGAAGAAGACGAAGATGAAGTGCCCCTCTTCGTGGATAACCTCCTCGATATCGGACAGGAGATCGACCTTCTCGCCGAGGCTAAGGACATCCGTGACGAACTCAACATGATTCGTACTGTTCTACAACACCAGCAGGATGTCCTACTCGACTTCCAAGATGTCATCTTTGGAATTTATCAAGTACAACATCGATCGCAGTACGAAATCAAGAGGCGATTCAAGGAGCAGCAACGCGCGATCGACATGCACCTTAAGGACATCGAGCGGATGGATAAGCAAGCGGAGCGTATTTATTCATCCATCACGGATTTGCTAGATCTAAAGCAAAAACATGCAAACGCTTTCGAGGCCCGGTTCGCCCGCGACCAAGCTGCTGGCACAACCCGCCAGGGCAAAATTATGATGGTGTTTACTATCGTAACAACTGTCTTTCTTCCCCTGTCATTCATCGCAACCTTTTTCACAATGAACCTCGAAGAGTTTCCCCACAACGCAGACGGATCGGAGCAACTCCCTCTCGCATACGTCGCAGAGTACACATTCGGCATTGGAGTTGCTATTTCTATCCCACTTATTCTCCTTGCCCTAACCGTGGACGATATCGGAGATGGATGCCAGGAAGCCATTCGGCGGACTCGCCGGTGGATGTTTCATAGGAAGAAGAAACCCCGTCGGCAGTCCGCAATCGAAGAGCCAAGGCCTACGACAGCATTAGGATTGGATAAGGTTCTCAGTGGGACCAAGTCTCGGAGAAGTGTTGATACAGAATTGGCTGGAAGCTTGCTACCTGTCTCTACAAGAGGAACCATTCGTTCTTTGGGCAAAAGAAGTGTATTTTTGAGACGGGATGAGGTATATTGACGAGGTAATGAACGAGATACGATTGGATGTAGATTTATTATGATGTATATTGAAATTAGTGCATACATCCTGTATTGATGCCACCATCACGTGCCGATTGATTCTGTCTCTCAACTCCATTCTCTTTGCCTTCTATCTATCTCATCTCACATGCCCTCCTGTTCAACGATTCCGAATTCTGCAGTCTGATCGCCACAACTTCGCATGTGGCTCCGGATGGCCGACTTCAGGAGCTCGGTAACTCGCCGATCCGCACCCGCCGGGTTCCGCGGGGGGATCTCGATGCCCACTCCGATCTGGCCCAGAGTACAGAACTCTGGTGCAGGAATCTTCACGAATATTTGGTTCCACCAGAGAAGCTTATTCCTTACATGGAGGCTGTGTGCAATGCCTAGATCCCCCGAAAACTATCGGATTTACCCCAGCACGTGCGCTGTTGCGGAGCTCTCTCGGAGGGACTCGGGCGCAGAAGCTCTCCGTGAGTCAGTCCGCCCTTCCTTTCTTCGCCGGTGGATCAATTGACTACCTCCGGTGAGATGGAAGCAGGATAGAAGACTTGAACCCTCGCGGAACATTGAGGTTATCTTCGTTGAAGTGGACATTGATGTGTTCCGATTCATTCCACCGCTTAACTTTTTTTGTTTCCATGCGCCGAAGAGATGAGGTCATCATGTCTTCAGAACCAGACACTCATTGTGGATTTGCGTTGTCAATCCGTTCGATAGTTAAACCTTAAACAACTACATAAAAGATCTTCGATTGAAGTGTCAGTTGTCTGCAATTTCCCCTAAAAGACGCTGGCTCTTAAATCTGTATACTGGAGATGACGTCGGTGTTTGTGAATAGTCCCGTCCGTTTCGGACGGATATCACGGCCTTTGCTATCAAGTACATACCGAGTGGGCCACTCGCGCTTTGTACAGCCTCAAAGATGTCTGGCTACGCAGGTTGACCATTCGGCTGCAATTCCTGAATCCGACAGTGGGAAGGAAAGAGTGGTCATTCTTGGATCCGGTTGGGGAGGGTATACCCTCTCCCGAAAATTGTCGCCAAAGTCGTTCTCGCCGGTCGTTATCTCCCCTCGTTCATACTTTGTCTTTACTCCTCTTCTGACTGACGCTGCTGGCGGATCGCTGGATTTCTCAAACATCGTGGAGCCAGTTCGGGATCCTCACGCTAAAGTCGATTTCATCCAGGCCGCTGCACGAGCTGTCAACCTGGAAAAGAAGACTGTTCTGTGTGAGTCAACCGTGGTCACAAGTGGCGTTACAGAGACGCCGCGGACCCACGAGTATGAAAGAGAGTCTGAAGAAGGCCCGGAGACCACCTCAATGAAGCCCATGCAAGAGGCGCGCAGGTGGGAGAAGGGAGATTTCTTCGAGGTTCCCTATGACAAACTAGTCATCTCCGTTGGTGCAGTAAGCAAGACCTTCGACACCCCCGGAGTGAGGCATAACGCCATGTTCTTCAAGGATATTGGTGATGCGCGACGCGTGAGACGTCGGGTACGAGAATGCTTCGAGCTGGCGGTGCTGCCGACCACGACTCCGGAGATGCGGAAATGGCTGCTACATTTCGCTATTGTCGGCGCTGGACCGACGGGAACTGAGCTAGCGGCATCCCTCCGTGACTTTATCTACAAGGATATGACGATATTATATCCCGCCCTGAAAGATCTCCCCTGCATCACCCTTTACGATGTAGCACCGAAGGTGCTATCTATGTTCGATGAATCCTTATCAAAGTACGCCATGGAGACCATGAAGAAAGAAGGCATCGACATCAAAACCTCGCACCACGTAGAAAGCCTTCGCTGGGGCGAGCCAGGAGCCGAACCTCCTTACGAAATGGACCCCAAACGCTGCCTCACAATCACAACGAAAGAAGAAGGCGAAGTAGGCATCGGGATGTGCGTTTGGGTAACCGGAAACGCAATGAACAAGTTCGTCAACAAAGCTCTCCAAGACGTGGAAACATTCCCTACCGCATCAGCCCTGCTGAAAGATGGCACTCAAGCGCCCCCAGCACTCGCAAAAGACACATCATGGCACATCAAAAAGGCTCCCAAAGTGGGTGCCCTCCTTGTTGACGGCCAGCTCCGCGTTCAACTAGAAAACGCCGACGGCAAAACCGCCGTTCTCCAGGATGTCTTCGCTCTGGGTGACAACGCCATGCCGGAAACCGGTGCACCGCCCGCGACAGCGCAGGCGACGACCCAGGAAGCGAAGTGGCTCGCTACTCGACTGAACAAGGGCGATCTTCAGAGATCCCAACCGTTTTCTTTTCATAATATGGGTACCCTGGCGTACATCGGAGATGCCAATGCGTTGATGCAATTTCCTACTGAGGATGACAAACCACCTAAGTATTTGACGGGTCGGATGGCGTGGTTTGTGTGGAATTCAGCGTATTTGACTATGAGTATGAGTTGGAGAAATAAGTTGCGGATTGCGTTTCGGTGGCTGTTGAATAATATCTTTGGGAGGGATGTATCGAGGTATTAGCCTTGGAAGGCCTTGATTAAACATTTGAACAAATAGATTTCCCTTCGTTCTTAATTCTTCGATGTTATTGGAGATATATGGGAGGAGAGCTGAATCTTTGGTGCTTGCATACTGCGCTGCTGTGGCTTTAGAGTGTTGGGTGTTAACTGCAGGGGTTACATTTCGAATATCTAAACAGACACAGAAAAAGGATGACAATAAAGCGAATGAAAAGCAAATACTATGTACCAAGACACGTATAATCTATGAGAAGTCTAACTAAATATTGCATGATGTGTATCATATAACAAAGCAGATATAACGGTGTTCCCATCCGGCACCCAATCTCTTAGGCTATTTACATAATCACAGGAAGGTTGCGAGTCAAATAGCCACGCCACTCAGGAAGAGAGCGCTGGTACTTGGTTCCAGTCGACTTCTGCAGATCCTCAATAGCACTAGCGTACTTGATTAGGGTAGGCTCCGAGAAAGCCGTGTTCATGATAGCCAGCCCGAAGGGCATACCAGACTCCTTTCCAACGCCGGCCGGAACAGTAATCACGGGATATCCAGCCTGGGCGGCGATCTGGATGCTCTGCGCAACGTCCGGAGGCACGAGGAGGCCGTCCAGGGTTCCGTTCTTGTACTTCAGGGCGGCGTCGATTCCTTCCTCGCGGGTGGTACGTTGACAGAATCCGAGTGCCTGGTAGTAGGTCTCGTCCATGATGCCCTTGCTTTCGAGGGAGGCGATCAGACCGTCCTGGCCGGAGCCGAAGGCGGGGTGAATGCTTGGGTATCCGCCTTCGGAGCCGTAGTTGTCGAGATAGTACTGAACGAGGTCTTCGACAGACTTGACATTAGTGTTCTCGACCTCGGACAGATAGTCCTTGAGGTTGTTGTAGAAGTCGACCTTGATGTAGCTGTATTCGGACTCGTTGGCATATCCGCGAGTCGAGCCGTAGTCCCAGTTGAAGCCATCGGGGGAGACAATAGTCTTGTAGTGGGGCAATTCAGTGCCGTTGATCACGGTGGCACCGGCCTGCTTGATCAGGTCGACCAGCTCAAGGAGCTGAGAGATTTGATCCTCGTCACCAAGTGCCCAGAAGGATTTCCAGGGGATACCGAATGTGGCACCCTTGAGGGCGGTCTTGTTGGTGAGGAACTGCGCGTAGCCGCCTTCGGGGGTCTTTCCCTTTTGGGCGAGAGTGTAGTTATCGCGGGGATCAATACCGTAGATGGCGTCAAGGGCATAGACTGCATCGCGCACTGTCTTGCCGAATGTACCAACGGAATCCTGGTGCAGCGATTCGGGAACGACGCCAGCACGGGAGGTCAAACCGACAGTAGGCTTGATGCCGACGACTGAGTTTCTCTGAGCGGGGTTGATGACACTGCCATCGGTTTCCGTTCCCAGGGCGAATGGAATCAGGTTGGCACCAACGCCGACGCCAGACCCGGAGCTGCTGCCACCAGGGTTGACAGTGAGGTTGTACGCGCTGCGGCATTGGCCTCCACGGGCCGAGAAACCCTCGGAGTAATTGTTCGAACGCATGTCGGCCCACTCACTCAGGGCAGCCTTGCCCAGGAGGAGAGCACCGGCTTTACGAAGGCCGTGGACAACATGGGAATCACGGGGCACGACAGAGCCCAGAAGTGCCCAGCTACCCGCAGTGGTTTCCAAACGATCCTTGCTAGCGATGTTATCCTTGACGATGAAAGGGATGCCGTGGAGCGGGCCGCGGGTCTTTCCCTGCGCGCGTTCCTCATCAAGGGCTTTCGCTATCTTGAAAGCATCCGGGTTGACTTGTAAAACCGCGCTGGTGGTGATGTCAGTGGGAAGACATATTGAATACAGGTAGATGAGGAAAGCCTACTTCAAATAAGGCTGGGTCTGGTAAATGCGCTCCAGATAGCATTGCAGGAGGTCAAGGCTGGTGAGATTTCCAGCCCCGAGTTGCTCCTGGATGGCGTCGATGCTGGCTTCCTCTAGCTTGAAGCCATTGCACAAACGCATGGGGAAGAGGGAGGCTCCATTGGCACCCAAGGCAGGGAAGTCATATTCATAGGGGTTAGTCACAATTTGGGCTTCAACCAAACCATCGTCATTGGTCGACTCCGTGTTGGCAGAAACAGAGTTTGCCAACACAAGACCGGTGGTCAAAAGTCGACCGAACACTTTCGAGACCATGATGGTTGCGCGAAGATGGAAAACTGGTGTTTGGTAGGAACAAACACCTTAAACGGGGGAAGATCGACCTTTTTGATCAGGGGTCGATCCCACGCGATGGGGCAAGTAATGCCAGGGGCGGAGCGTTTTTTTGGTTTGTTCCGGAACCCCACGTTCATATACTCATCTGAGAAGGTCGCTGCGGTCATTAACAAATTAGTTCCACCTTTACAAGCAATAGTTTGATACTGGCAGCGATGAAAGCGAACTAGAGCAGAGAAGCGAGCGGCACTAGCAGCCGAACCAGAGTGGGAAATTCTCCACTCTTGGATCGGGGTGATGGCGGTGGCGGTTGTTGTTGCTTCGAGACTTTTATAATGTCGGTTTGAGATGGATCTCGATCTGATCAAATCGGGCTAGTCGGTCATGTGTGGCAATACCGTGATCCCTGTAACCTCAGGCTTTCCAATCGTATTTTGGGTTCATCCTGCAGGCCAGCGAAAACAACCATCGTCGGACCTGAGAGATTAACTTTAGGGGAAGAGAAGAAACGAACATCGTTGGTCTCCTTATCTCCACTGCAGAATTTTTCGATGCAACGTCAGTATTCTTTATTAATCCATTATGTGCAGGAACTAAAGTTAATTAGCAATCAGATTATCCGCTACACGAGGCAACAGCCTCCACCATTAGATCAGCCCATACAATGCGCTCTACCAACTGTCAAGCCCACAGCTTCGGTACTCTGCGGGATCTCACTCGGTGTCACTTGGTATCCACCGCAACCAGACTTTCAAAGTCATTGTTGGATCTGATTTGACAAATGACCCATTTCTGGGCAATGTGAGCCATTATCAGAGTGCGGTTAAAGTTCTATAACGGAGTCAAATTTTCTCTTATTAGTGTTCGTGTCCTTTATTCCCCATGAAACAACTTGGTTTGCCTTTGTTGGATGGACACGGTACGCCTGCCTTTAAGATGGCACGCACGTCCCGCTGAGTGAGGTCCAACCCTGCTTTCTGTGGATCGTTCTCCATGGGCATTCCCGATGACATTCTCCTCGCGGATGCCGCGGGGAGGATCCCTTCTGGGATGTCGCTCGAGTACCTCGCTGAGTCGCGCGATCGCCCGGCCATTGTGGCCATCGTATTCCTGGTGTGCTTCACCGGGGCGATCATGATAGTGCGTCTCTACGCACGGATATGGCTTGTCAAGAAACTCGGCCTCGACGATGCTTTGGCCATTCTCACCATGGTATGATTAACCTGGACCAACTATCAGACACGACGATGGAACTGGAATTGACGATTAGTTCCCGATATAGATGATTTACATCTCCTTTGTCGTTCTGTCTCTCGTTCTAATTGATTTGGGGAGTGGTCGCCATATGGATTACATTCAATATGTCCTGGCGATGCCCACGGTGCGCCAGACTGAGGTTCTGGATTTCGTTGCGCACATTCTCTACACCACTGCGCTTTTCTTTTGTCGACTATCGGGTTTGGCTTTCTACCATCGCCTGGCTGCACGCTCCAGCCAACTACACCTTGTGATCAAGATTGCAGCCGGCTTCCTATTCGCCGCATACCTTCCCCAGCTGTTTCTACTGATATTCCACTGTCGACCTGTAACAGGACTATGGCCCTACCCCTGGCAGGAAGAACCAATCAGCTACAACTGTCTTACTTGGGGTCTGGTCTACTCAGTCAACTCCGGCGTTTCATTGACCTGCGATGTGCTAATGTTTATCATCCCGACCATACTTATCAAGACACTCCACGTCTCCCTCAAAAGGAAGGCCCAACTCTCTCTCGTTATGTTTCCAGGTGTGCTGTAAGGTTTATCGATTCCCGCCATATCTCCACCTTGTCTAACAAAACTGGAACAGTGTCATTGTCATTTCCGCCGTCCGGGTTTACCTTGTCGCAGTGGGCCAATGGGCTGATGACGGTAGTTGGGCTTACAATCCCATGATGGCCATTGAGAATGCTGAGATTGCAGGCACCTTGATCGCGCTGTCTGTACCGGCTTTGAAGCCAGTTTTTGGGAACATATTTACTCATCTGACCGAGTACACGGTCTCGACGCGCAACCGGTCTAATATGAAAAGTCAATCGAAGCCTACATCCGGGTTAAGGTCTAGGGCTAGAGACAGTAAGCGCCTACTATCTTGGTCCAAGCACGGTTATGAAGACTATGAGATGATGGGCTCGGAGACTAATATACCCCCAAGTGGTCCGGTACAGTCATCGGATAAAAATATCGGAGTTACCACCGATGTCTCTATATTCCATGGACAGCAGGAGGCGGACCAGAGACATATTGTGTAGAGAAATTAATAAATGCTGTACGACACTACGAGCTATTCTAAGACAATAGATTATACAGAATTCATACTCCGTTTCTTCACGCCCCACTTTTGATCTTGTTTGCCTTTGGTAATACCTCGGTAGTGCGATCGTTCTCCGCATGAGTAATTTGTGACTATTCGAGGTAGTACGGAGAGAAAAAGAAAGAAATAGAAATAATCAACAAAGTTTTCCAAATCGATAGTGTGTCCAAAACATCGTCTGTTGGGTTACATTAGGGTTTTGTAAGAGAATTCTGGAAAAACGAGCTTGTGCCCCTATTTATAAATTATCGGTAAGGCTAAAAGCCAAAAGATGCCCTAACAGGCACTCTGGGTTCCTGAAGCCATGTGGATCTCTTCTGCAGAATCACTCTCGAATTGAAGCGAGCTCCATCCTAGTCCAGAGTTTAACACGTGAAAATCGATATCGCAGTTTCAAGTCACGTAAAAGTTTGCCTTGTGGATCTGTGATGTTTCAAGCGAGTGCCCACAGCTCTTCAACCAGTGGGAACCAAAGCTAAGCTATAAAGTATAAACGTAAAACATTCCATGATGAAGATTCAACAATTGATAAGCATATATGCTTCAGCCTGATGTATGCGAGTCGATTCATATTCTAGACTCATGAGACGTGCCTGTCTTTCCTCCTCTCGCCGTCTTGCCTCCTCTCTGATTCTTGCCTCTCTAATGATCCACCCCAGTCTTGATTTCTCTTTCCTGATATTCTTCTAATAGAAACAGGTTAGCTTACTTAAACCTACACTGTCTTTAGTATATCGTTATCCATACATTCCTCAAACGCCGCCTAGCGCGGCGACGCCTTCGTCTTATGGCATTCGCGGTCTGAGAAAGGGGCTGTGGCTCAGGGGGCGTGGGACGAAACATTTGGTACATCTGTCCATTTTACAAAGAGAATTAGTAGTTGTAAATAACTTAGATGCTCGGTGCACCGAAAGATAATTACCATTTTCCCCCTCGTCTTCTTCCTCCTTTTCTTGGCTACCCCATTACTGGCCTCACTGGTATACACATTTTGATGCTGCCGTTGCTACCAAATATCAGTATACTGGACATGATCAAGAGGAACACCAACACCACAAGCGTATACATTCTTCGAGAAACACAACCGAGGGGCAGAGGCTGTCGTCTCTATGGGGTGGACCTCCGCACTTGAGACATATTGAACTGACCTCTTCCAAGTTCTTAGCAGTAGTGCTATACAAGACATCCTCTAAAGAGCCAAAGAAGGGGTAGGCTGTTGTTGGTAGGGTCGTGTTGAGGGCGAGGTTTCGATATGTGCTGTTCAGCGTTTCACTCTCCATTTGTCTTGGTTTGTGGCTTGGAGGTCTCCGGTTTTTATGTGTAGTA
The DNA here is from genome assembly GCF_001792695.1 of Aspergillus bombycis. Taxonomy (NCBI): domain Eukaryota; kingdom Fungi; phylum Ascomycota; class Eurotiomycetes; order Eurotiales; family Aspergillaceae; genus Aspergillus; species Aspergillus bombycis. The sequence goes on from NW_019170063.1 coordinate 68,197, forward strand.
CGGTCTGGCCTCGGGATTTCTTCTCTTCTCTTTGTCTCTATAAGGTACTTGGAAGAGTCGGTAGAGTGTCGCTTCTGTGTAGTGGCTTATATTAATGAGGTCGATCCGGGAGAAGAGTAGGTAAACGTGAAGAGGGGGAGTGTCGAAGGGAAGGTGCATACTCTGGGCATGTTTCCCGCTTTGTGGGTTCATAATTTGGGTTACTTGCTGCCTGGTACACATATAAAATGAGGTATCTCTTTTTCATTTCAACTTTACTATGTCTGTGCACCGGATATAGATTTGGAGTGTTGATGGTGGAAGAAAGCGTAGCTGCAGACATAGCTGATGTCTCCGTATGTGAATTATGCTTCACTGCTGAGAGCGTTGACAACAAGGAGGCTGGATTTGTGGAGTATGATGGGAAAATGAATATATGACTAGAAGATCAACTAAGTTTCACGACATATACGGGATGCTGTATGATTGAAGATATTTTTGTAGTAGCCATATGTCAGTAAAACGCGAGGTGAAAAATATCATATGGCAGACGTATGTATACTGTATGCTCCGGTAGTGAGCCCGAAAAGCTTAACAGGAATAAGGAATTAGATATGGAATTAGAATCCAGTATGTAATCCTACGATAGAACAGCTGAAAGCCGAGGGTTTAGCGCTACACTAGAAGCCGACGGAGCGGGCTAAAATAGTGAGGGAATTGATCGCTGTGGGGTAGAGTGAGATGGCCACAGTACGAGTTACCTCAGAAAAGTAAATGCTCTAATTGGTGGAATGTTCGATGATGACTTCTCAGCTACTGGGTGAGGCTTTAGAGGATGTGCGATCTCTTATTAGTGGAAATGCTTTTGTACTTCAACCAGATAACCCACTTTCCATGCCATCTCATTGAGGGCATTGCCAGGTCCAATGACTAGCCTATCCGACCGTTTCTCTTGGCCGATTTAGGGAAATTTTAGCAAAACATAGACTGTTGAATGATCGTTTACTGTAGACCAGCTCTGAAATCCAGGCCCCGCAAGTAGTCGATATGATGGACCACTCGGAGAAATTCATTTTAATATAGCTGTGGCAATATCCATCGTGATGTACCATATATACCTTGGAGATGCCTGGCTTTGCATGAGGCTAATTGTGTCATCTATGAAACCATGGCTTGCCCTTACCGGAAGCTGTTTTGTGTAGCTCTCATCCTTGGAGTGTCTGCTTCTGCTCTTCCGGGTCCATCAAAAGCTAGTCGAGCTGATGAAAACCCATCACCACCCGTGGCCGCCATAAAGTCGAGCAATTCACAAACAGAAACCGTCTTCGTCGGTCGTTCTCTGCCCGAATTTGACCAAGAGCTATTTCTCGGCATCAAATACGCAGATAAACCTATCCGGTTTACCCCATCATCTCTGAAGACAGTTTATACCGCCAGTGATAGCAAGTCTGGGCCATACACGGCCTCCGCAGATGACTTGAACATATCCCAGGAGGCAGTGCTTTACAATGCTACGGAATACGGCTATGAATGCCCTGGGTACGGGTCCGATGAAACCAAACTGGTCGACATGGGCTTAATACAACTAAATGAAGATTGTCATAATTTGAACATTATTCGGCCTAAGCTGCCGTCCAACGAGACTCAACTGCTCCCGGTCATGCTATGGATTTTCGGAGGTGGATGGCAACAGGGCGCAACGGCGGACCCGAGGTAAGCTACTACAAGCTAAAAACCTGGTTAGGTGCTGATAGGACTTGTCTGGCAGGTACAATATGAGTTACATTGTTCGTCAGGGCGCGTTGAACGATAAACCGGTTCTGGGAGTTTCGATTAATTACCGTTTGGCAGCATTTGGTCTTTTGGATTCTGAGGAGGTTCGGGTAAGCTTTTTAACAGTCATTGGCACTCTATTTGGTTGTGTAACTGGGCCTGACGGCTTAGGCCTCTGGAAATAACAATCTCGCTCTTCGAGACCAGCGAGTTGCGATGCGGTGGGTGAAACAGAATATTGAGGCGTTTGGCGGAGATCCGGATAAGGTCACGATCTGGGGGGAATCTGCGTAAGAAACGAGTGGGTCTAGACATGGGATACTGAGTACTGACGACTGCAGGGGTGCCTATAGCGTTGGGGCGCACTTGGTTGCGAATGAAGGGGACAATGAAGGTCTTTTCCGAGCAGGTGAGCTTCATCCCATTTCTTAGTGTTGGCCCAATGTTCTGATTCAATAGCAATCATGGAGTCCGGAAATGCCAACGGGCCACCCTGGAATGGGACAGACTGGTACCAGCCAATGTACGATCGTATCGTGAAAGAAACGGGGTATGTTTATCTTTAACATTTTTCGACAGTCAGCTAACGAGGTGAAGCTGTTCTTCTTCGTCAGACACACTTCAATGCCTACGCGATGTATCTTATGAAACACTATACGATGCGGCATATGAAGGACTGGAATGGTTTGCGGCGATCGATGGTACATTCATCAAGGAATATCCCCAGATAAGCATTACGCAAGGGAACATGGTCAAAGTACCCATCCTCCTGGGAACAAACACAGACGAGGGAACTAGTTTCGGTACGACAGGGACGAACACGGACGATGAGTGTATTGAACAGCTTATATGTGAGTGTTAGCAATCACCAATTTAGATGTTGACTAACAGCGGTAGCATCAAAACGCTGGGTGCTTGATCGTGAGCAAGCCACCAAACTGCTTGCATTCTATCCCAATGACCCTGCCCTGGGATGCCCATACGGATGGGGAAATACCACATGGCCAGACCTGGGACTCATGTATAAACGATATGAGTCGATGGCAGGCGATCTTACCATGGTTGGGCCGAGGCGGCTCCTCGCACAAAATATGGCCAAGTATAAAAACGAGGTTTACTCCTATAGATGGGATGTGCCCGCTTTGAATACATCCAGCACTATCGGAGTGGGCCACTTCGCAGAGGTGAGTGTCTGGGTTCACCACTAACTACTGAGTGTCCCTGAATAGTACTGACAGAAACCTACTTAAGATTCCCTTTGTGTTCGCCAACCCGGTCCAAAATATAACAACACTGGGAGACGATCCCGCCCGCCTTGAACTTGGTAACCTAGCCGCTCGAATGTGGACCTCATTTGTTGCCGATTTAGACCCTAATGGGCATAATGGTATGTGCCTTACGCATTAATAATTATGAATTAAATAAAGGTAGAGACCTAACATACACAGTTGCAAATACTCCCGTATGGCCGCAGTATTCTCAGGAAACATCGAACTTCGTGTTCCGCCTGCCCAAGGATGGAAGTTATATCGAGGCTGACACTTACCGAGAGGGTGGCATTGAGTATATCAACAGTATCCCCAGGTAAATAGCTGGCTTGAGCTACTAATGCTTAATCCTCAAGCATTGTTGAGAGGAACTGAACTATGATGACCTTTACCTATCTCCCGTGTCGAGTAGGTTAAATAATGGAATGAAACGATCCTAATTCGAAGGACGACTGACCTTGAGCCAAACTTATTAGAAGAACCAATAATAAGATATTTCCATATCTATGGCAAGGCTGAGCCGAGGCTCTTTATGCAGAGCCATGCCACCCACGTAAATTGGAAGGTGTTTGTGCGGTTAGCTTGGAAAGCATGCTGCATTACGTGAGGTTTTATATCCTTGGGTCAGAAACCCTGGTCTTACCAAACCTTACGTGCCTTCCACTGCCCCGCTTTCAATGCTTTCTAGCCAAAGCTACTCTATACCTACAGTGCATGTGGCAATAATGACCTACGTAGCATGTTTTCATATTGGGGAATGAAAGTAGTAAATGCGGTTATCTTGCACATTGGCTTGTTAGAAGTAGGACGCCACGCGGGCACCGCCGGCTATTCTTTGCAATTTGCAGCGATTGGTGGTAAAATGCAGACAAAACCGAACCAGTTGATTGACCCTATACTGAGTGCTCTCCCAGTTGAATTTCTAGCTAGATACCTGAGCTCCAGAGTAGAGATTTGTGGAGTAGAAGCTAGATTCAAAGGAGCTTTGCTCAGATTCTTAGGGCCATTAAGCGTATCCACTAACGCAACCCTAGCAAGCCCAATACGGTGTACACCATACCATGCACACAGATAGTACCCCATGAAGAGTACTAGTCTGTCTCATTCGGCGGCTCGAGGCTCACCTGAGACAGCTTAGCCTCTCCCCAATCGACCCACGCCATTCTAAGGCGGGCTGGGAGGCCTATGACGATGACCGAAAACAACAAGGAAGACGCTCGAGGACTATTTTCTTTGATGTTTCTTCAATCTTCTTTTTCGAATTGCACGATCTAAACTCAACGAGTTATAATCTATCTGTGCGAGAGTTTCCGCGAGACGCAAGCTAAAAGTCTAATTTCCTCCGAGATTTGTTTTGACCAGGACGCGGAGTTAATCCGCGCATATGGACCCTCCACATTGGAATCTTAGTTCCGAGATAGTCCAGTCTCGAACCTATCTGGGCGTTGGCCTGGGATTGGCCCGCGTCAAGCCACAATCCTTAACCACGCGGGATTATACGGGCTTTCTGGTGAATGACCCAGTGGAAGAAGTCCCATAGTGCTGGTGTCGGAAGAACCATGCGATCCAGAGAAACAAAGAGCAAGACTCAGGAAACAGGTGTTAGTGTGTCTCCGAGATCTCGACTGCTCGCACGGCGACTCCGGAAGTGCCAGCAACGTGTCTGATCCCAGAGCGAATGAGGGTAGCTGGATGCCCTGTGCCAAGCTGCCAAGTGAGTCCTGATGTCAATCGCTCTACACCCCCGCATCATTTTCACTCCACTTCCCAAACACAAAAAGCTGGGGAAAATGTGGAGAGGTCACTGTCTTCCAATTGAGATAGCGATCGGTTTCCCAAGACCGAGGTAATATGGTGATTTCAAGTCGGCTATCCTGGTTTCCTGTTGCCTCCAGCCTGGTGGCACAAACGATGGCGTCTATAGTGCATTTTTCAATGGGTCTTCACCGTCCGGTATTGTGCAACCAACGGGTGACACACTGAAGAGGTAACTGGGTTCAAAAGTTTAACTGGATAGTGAGCATGAGACAAACACAGCAGACCGCCTCTATATAATCCTACATGATGCCCCTCTTCCTCTCGACACCCCACCGCGCTTCCTTCTTTGCTCCCAGAACGCACTTGAGGAGCGAACAATTAATCAGCCATGTCATATCCAAGCAGCGAAAAGGATCCTGGTGCAGACACCAGGATTGAAGATATCAATCAACCTGCCCTGAATGATGTGGACTACGACGAAGAATACACATACGCAGAGCAGCGTAAGATTATCCACCGGGTGGATAGACGCCTTGTCACCATTACCGGTTTAGCATATTGTGTGTCCCTCATGGACAGGACAAATCTGAGCATGGCTGCTGTCGCGGGGTAAGCTTCCCTGGTGGAGTGGGACATCTCTTTAAATGGACGATTCGTTGATTGATCGTCCATAGCATGACCAAGGACCTAGGTCTGACAATTGGAACCCGATATGTGTGTCTGAGCATCCTCATCATACATTTTGAGCCTGTGGCTAACATCAATAGTCCGTCATGGTCCTCATCTTCTTCGTTCCCTACGTGATCTTTCAGCCACCTATGACAGTTATAACACGGAAGATAGGCCCTACCTACTTCTTGGGAACCATTGTCATTTTTTGGGGGGCAATACTAGTTGTAAGTCGTTCAAATGCACTGGTGCGTGAATAATTACCATCGAACAACCTATTGATATTGTTTCAAAGGGCATGGGGTTCGCAAAGAATTGGAAGCATATGGTCGCGACGCGTGCACTGCTGGGTTTACTTGAAGCAGGTAATTTCCCCCAAACCCGATGATCCAGTGCCTAGCAATACGAGACTAATCGGATCCGATATAGGTTACTTCCCTGGCTGTGTATATCTTTTGTCTAGCTGGTACACCCGGTGTGAGTATAAACCTACGAGACGAGCTACTCCCAAGCACTGACAGGGATAGTTGACGTGCAAAAACGTTTCTCGGTCTTCTACTTGATCGGCTGCGTAGCATCGGCATTGTCTGGTATTCTGGCTTTTGGGCTGATGCAGATGGGCGGGCTTCAGGGTCTGGAAGGCTGGCGATGGATTTTTATCATGGAAGGCGTGGTATGTACGCTTCTTCCCCAAACAACCACAATTGCTAATTCTAGTAGATCACAGGGGTGATTGGCATCCTGACCATCACCTTTCTAGTGGACTTCCCTGATAAGGCGCACAAGTCTTGGAGGTTTCTTAGTGAGAAAGAATGCGCGTTTATCGTCCGCCGTATCAACCGGGATCGTTCCGATGGAGACCAGGAGCCCTTCTCTCTTAAGCGCTTTCTGTCACCTGCCCTCGACCTGAAGATCTGGGGGTTTGCCATGATATTCTTGTAAGGCGTGCCGAATGCATTTTTTTTTTCTCTCCCGGCGATGTTCTAACATGCAACAGTTGCACTACAACCGTCACGTATGCCATCGCATATTTCCTTCCGATCATCCTTGAACAGGGTATGGGGTTTAGTACCGCTGCCGCGCAATGTTTAATTGCGCCACCCTATGTGTTCGCTGGAATCGTAATGTTCTCATCGGCCTGGGTTGGTGACAGATATCGTCTACGAGGAGCAATCGTCGTCTTCAATGCTTTACTCTGTATCATTGGACTTCCCATTATGGGTTTTGCGAAAGGCAACGCTGCGCGGTACGTGGGCGTATTCTTCGCCGTGGCCGGTGCCAATTCCAACATCCCAGCTTGTATGGCATACCAAGCGAACAATGTCCGTGGTCAATGGACTCGTGCATTCTCTAGTGCTACGTTGGTGGGGTTTGGTGGCATCGGAGGAATTGTGAGTAGCTTGGTCTTTAGGTCCCAAGATGCACCTGGATACCGACCGGGCATGTGGACTACTATTGCGTAAGTACTTGTCCTTTCTTTCAAGTCAAGCTTTTGCTGCATTGAGTTACTAAATATCCTGCAGATGCAATCTCCTTATGTTAGTAATTGTGGCCGCTATGAGCTTATGGTTCCGCCGATCAAACAGAGAAGCGGACCGTGGGGAGCGCGTGATCGAGGGGTCTCCAGAGTTTCGGTATACGATATAATCTATCGCACAACACTGATATTCTTTTTTTCTCTTCCGGTAGCTACCTCCTTCGTTAGCATTGTATATATCTCAACGAGTAGTTTATTTAGCCGGTGATAATTATGCAGAGGTATTGAGCGATGTTATGTTCGAGCACCGACAATATGCTTTGTTCTATATTTAGTGTCTCGAGGGATAAAACTTGTCGCACAAAGCAAATCGCTGTAAAACCCCGCATAACGGAGATATCGAGATGGCGGTTCCAGACCGTCCATATGGTGTAGTTAGTTACAATCCCTCGTTAGTCATAACATGTATAAATAACTAACTAATTAGTTAGCCCGACTGTTGCTGCCGAGCTTGGACCACATCGGATCGGAAAGCACCTGTGGAGGGTCTACTACTGCATAACTCTTCCGGAGATTCGAGCGCTGCTCAGGTTCGCAATCAAAGCAGTATCCATATTGCATTGGTAGGCTCAAGTCGATTCAGCGCATTTCATTTCAACACTTGTAAGAACCAAAGAACACACTAATAAAGCTACTCGAGGTAGAGAGACCACAGGAAGAAATACAGAAATCTCCGACCCCGCGTCTTCGACCAAGATCATAAGCTAAGACTTTCCCGCGGGAAAATAATCTCTTATCGGTCGCGGAGAAGCCAAGCGCGGTTTACTGGCGCGCTTGCGGGGCAACTTCCCAAGGGACCGCAGAGCATTCCCATGTTATCATTGGCTTGGGCGGCAGCGTTATCGGGTTATCGACAGTTTTCCGTGATTGTCCGTATCGCCCGCGGTTTTCTTGCCGGCCGAAGGAGTCCATAGATTGTATGACTTTGCTCGATAAGTTTTTCCCTAGAGCCTTCTTGCTTTCTGTTCTTTTTTAAATCTTGTCTTCCTGGTCTTCTTAATTGTATTCCTCTCCCTTCATCCATCCAACTTCCTACTGTCTCATGTGTTGAGCTATCGCCGGGGATTTACTAAGATCAGTACAAACTACCATCCCTTGGCTTAGCCAAACCATTGAACACCGCAGTCCGTTGGCCTCTCACACTATCACAATGGCTGCATCCTGGTGCGCCCTTCGTGGCACTCGCCAGCTTGCTCTTCGGACTCGGCTGCGCTCTGCCCCTTCCCCCGTTGCATTCCGCAGAGCTTCTCCGTCCTCTCCCTTCCGCGCAACCCACCGCGCCCTGCACACAGCTACACAGCAGCCCTCACGGCGACCGGTCTACACAAGCTCAGTAACTGACCATGGCGACCCTCATCCACGCGACCTCTTTCAGCCCCTTGACACCTTCCCCAGACGTCATATCGGCCCTTCGCCAGATGCCGCAAAGGAAATGCTGGCCACCCTTGACCCCCCAGTGGCGTCTCTCGATGAATTCGTAAAACAGGTGCTCCCTGCAGACATTCTGTCCAAGAAGGACTTGAAGGTTACCGATCCTCACGCCAAAACAAATCTGTACCGGGACAATGTGGGCGGTGGTCTCGGCGAGACCGATATGCTGAAGCTCTTGGATGTCTACCGGAAGCAAATCGATGTTTCTGGCAAGACATATATTGGAACTGGCTATTACGGCACAATTGTGCCTCCAGTGATCCTTCGCAATGTCCTGGAAAACCCCGCATGGTACACGAGCTACACCCCCTACCAGCCCGAGATCAGTCAGGGTCGTCTGGAGTCACTCCTGAACTTCCAAACACTGACTGCCGACTTGACGGGCTTGCCATTTGCCAATGCGTCCGTTCTAGACGAAGCCACTGCTGCTGCTGAGGCGATGACCATGTCTTTCGCTACTATGCCTGCTTCAAAACAGAAGAAGCCCGGTAAGGCTTATGTTGTTTCCCATCTTTGCCACCCTCAGACAATCGCCGTGATGCGGTCGCGCGCCGAGGGCTTCGGCATCAACCTGGTTATCGGTGACGTTCTGGCGGATGACTTCAAGTTGGTAAAGGAACAGGGCGACAATCTCATTGGTGTGCTTGCTCAATATCCGGATACTGAGGGTGGCATCTACGACTTCCAGGCCTTGAGTGACACCATTCATGGTGCCGGTGGTACCTTCAGCGTCGCCACGGACTTGATGGCCTTGACTGTTTTGAAGGCACCCGGAGAGTTTGGAGCTGATATCGCGTTCGGTAATGCTCAGAGGTTCGGTGTTCCTATGGGATACGGTGGCCCACATGCAGCGTTCTTCGCTTGTGTAGACAAGTACAAGCGTAAGGTCCCCGGTCGTGTTGTGGGTGTCTCCAAAGATCGCCTTGGCAACCGTGCTTTAAGATTGGCTCTGCAGACACGAGAGCAGCACATTCGCCGTGAGAAAGCCACTAGCAATATCTGCACTGCCCAGGCACTTCTCGCCAATATGAGCGCTATGTACGCTGTTTACCACGGTCCGACTGGTCTGAAATCCATTGCTCAACGCATCATGTCCATGACTTCAACTTTGCAGGCGAAGCTTGCTGCTCTGGGCTACAACGTTCCGATCAAGACCAACGTCGCCGATGGCGGTGCTGTGTTCGACACCGTTACTGTAGAGTTGCCCACTAGCCAAGATGCGGACGCCATTGTCGCTGCTGCCCGGGAACAGTCTATCTTCCTTCGCCGCGTGAACTCTACCAAGGTCGGTATCTCTCTGGATGAGACTAGCGGACGGGAAGAGGTCAAGTCCATTCTGCAAGTGTTTGCTACTCGTGCTTCCAAGGGTGAAGCGTCTATTGATGGAGAGCTCGGTATCTCCCCACTTCCGGCCAGCCTTGAGCGGACTTCGGAATATCTGACTCACCCGGTATTCAACACCCATCACTCGGAGACGGAAATGCTCCGGTACATCCGTCACCTGGAGTCCAAGGACCTGTCTCTTGCTCACTCTATGATCCCTCTGGGCTCTTGCACTATGAAGCTCAACGCAACCACCGAGATGATCCCGATCTCCTGGCCTGAGTTCTCCCAGATGCACCCCTTCCTGCCTGCAGATGTCGCCAAGGGCTACACCCAGATGATTGATGATCTGGAACAGCAACTCGCCGACATCACCGGTATGGCTGAAGTCACTGTCCAGCCTAACTCTGGCGCCCAGGGTGAATTCGCGGGTCTGCGTGTCATCAAGAAGTATCTGGAGGCTAGCGGTGAGTCCAAGCGCAACATCTGTTTAATCCCCGTGTCTGCCCACGGAACAAACCCAGCTAGTGCGGCCATGGCTGGCATGAAGGTCGTTACCATTAAGTGTGACACCAAGACTAGCAACTTGGACCTTGAAGATCTCAAGGCTAAATGCGAGAAGCACAAGGATGAGCTGGCTGCTGTTATGATCACCTATCCTAGCACTTTCGGTGTGTACGAGCCTGGTGTTAAGGAGGCCTGTGAAATCGTGCACCAGCATGGTGGACAGGTCTACATGGACGGTGCCAACATGAACGCGCAGATTGGTCTCTGCTCTCCTGGCGAGATTGGTGCGGATGTTTGCCATCTCAACCTGCATAAGACCTTCTGTATCCCTCACGGTGGTGGAGGTCCTGGTGTGGGTCCTATCGGTGTTGCAGAGCACCTGCGCCCATTCCTGCCGTCTCACCCGGCCAGCGAATACCTTCAGTCTAAGCGTACGGAGTCCTCATCGCCCCCGATCAGTGCTGCTCCTTGGGGTAGCGCCAGCATCCTGCCCATCACCTTCAACTACATCAATATGATGGGTGCCAAGGGTCTTACCCACGCGACAAAGATCACTCTGCTTAACGCCAATTACATTCTCTCCCGTCTGAAGGAACACTACCCGATCCTGTACACCAACGAGAATGGCCGCTGTGCCCACGAGTTCATCCTCGATGTTCGCAAGTTCAAGGAGACCTGCGGTGTTGAGGCCATCGATATTGCCAAGCGTCTCCAGGATTATGGCTTCCACGCCCCAACCATGTCCTGGCCCGTGTCCAACACCCTCATGATCGAACCCACCGAGTCGGAGAGCAAGGCGGAGCTGGATCGCTTCTGCGATGCTCTGATCTCTATTCGCCGGGAGATTGCTGAGGTGGAGAGCGGCGCACAGCCACGTGAGGGTAACGTGCTGAAGATGTCCCCTCACACTCAGCGCGATCTTTTGTCCAATGAGTGGAACCGCCCGTACACACGGGAGACGGCCGCCTACCCCCTGCCGTACCTGGTGGAGAAGAAGTTCTGGCCTTCGGTGACCCGGGTGGATGATGGTAAGTTTCCTCTAATTCTCTATCTCACTTGATCAGGAGCAAAGCTAACCTGAACATCCACAGCTTACGGTGACCAAAACCTGTTCTGCACTTGCGGTCCTGTGGAGGATACTGAGTAGATCTATGATACCCATGTATGATTGTTTATTATTATCGCCTGCGAGATACATTTTTTCAACACATGTTTAGTTGCTTGGGTTTTGGTTTGGCATAATGACGGTGACACGACGCCAAGATTCAACATTCATGATAGACATTCGGAGGCGTTCTGGTTACTATTTGCATTTGAGTTGTACAAAAAAGACTCTATTTAGCAAAGCGAATGATACTTGCCGCTCTAGTAGCGGTTGATGTTCAGCCGTTCTTCGCATAAGTTTGGTCACATTGATATTAATCAGGGCCGGAGCTGAACGCTCAGCTCCAGGGCTGTAATCAGCGGTTGCTTGATTAGGAAGCCACCACCAGGGCACGTGCAGCCAGCGACTCAGCTCTTAAGTAAAAGATTGCTTTCTCTCAGCCTCCTGAGTGGTCAGAATCCCACCGGGTCTTCTGGTGTGCGTAGTCGCCGTGGTGGCTATCTTATCTTCTCCGCACTAAACCGCTCTTGGCATCGGAACCGGCCGTGACCCGAGGTCACGTCCAATCTAGGATGTGGTTGTGGTCCTGGTGGAGCTGCAAGAAGCTCAACCTTCCAGAATAACAACATTCCCCTTGTATGAAATCTCAACCTTATAAGCAGCCTTTCCCTCGAGTGTTGAAACATACACAGTACCATCTCGTGGGAGTACAGTGCATTGGTGCATCCGTAAGGTAGATAAGGTTAAGGTTCGAACGGTCATACTTCTGTCGATGACAGGTCACAGGTTAGTAGTTCTCCTTTTAGATACACATCAGCATTCAAGGTGAATCCATGACATTCTATTCAAATTTGAGAGAATTCATGCTAACTTATAGTGTGGCAGTCTGGGTACGGTCAAATAACCTACACGTATAGCGTATCTTGCTACTTCTATTCCTTGTCTCGACCGGTCACATATTAATCCGTTCGAGCTGGCTACTTGGCCCCATTGCAACGTAATTTCAGTTTTGTGTCGCTGAAAATCGAGAGAACCAAGGGACATTCCAACATGGCCCCCACGTATATCGTCTTCGTCGGTACATTTGTACATCTTCCCCGGTCATCCTCGAAGACCCTTGCTATCCAACAGGGAGCTTTATGGGTTTCCACCGCCGATGGCCGAATCAAGGGTACCGACTGGACTGTCATCACTGACAGTGACCTACGTGACCTACTCAAAGAAAATAGCTGGGTCCCGGAGGATGCTCCCCGATATATATCTGGGGCGAGAGTAAAGATCGTCCGCGCGAGGGAAGAATATAATGAATTCTTTTTTCCTGGGTTTATTGGTAAGTGATAATTAAATTTTCCGCCTCCTTTGAGTAGGCATGTAGGAGTCATATGTTCGTGTATACAAATACTGACAGGTTTAGACACTCATATCCACGCACCTCAGTACCCCAACAATGGACTCTTTGGTTCCACTACTCTCCTTGACTGGCTAAAGCAGTATACCTTCCCCATGGAAGCCTCATTCGGGAGTTCCCTTCCCAACATCCCTTCCCCGAGGGCGTTCAGGGTCTACAATCAGGTCGTCTCACGCACTCTAGCAAACGGTACAACCTTTGCCTCCTACTACGCCACCATTCATGTCTCGGCTACGAACCTGCTGGCAACGCTGTGCCAGAAACGCGGCCAACGCGCCCTTATTGGCCGCACCTGCATGGATAATCCAAAATTATCTGAGCCCTACTACATCGACCCCTCAACTGAAGAATCCATCGAACTAAACAAGGAAGTCATCTCGTACATCCAGTCCATCGATCCGCAAGGGACCATGATAAAGCCAATCATCACCCCGCGCTTTGCGCTAACATGCACCCCGAAAGCAATGCGTGGTCTAGCTGACCTAGCCGCTTCCTATGAGCCCCCACTGCACATTCAGACGCACATCTCTGAGAACGTACAAGAAATCGATGACGTGCACTGTGAATTCCCGAGCGCCAAGAGCTACGCCGATGTGTACGACACTTACGGCCTTCTAACACCACGAACTATCCTTGCGCACGGTGTCCATCTATCACCCGACGAGCAAGATCTTATCCACGACCGAGGTGCCAAGGTCTCCCACTGTCCCGCGTCAAACTCCGCCCTGGGATCCGGCATCTGTCCCGTTCGCAAGCTCCTCGACAAGGGAATCACAGTTGGTCTTGGCACAGATGTTAGTGGCGGGTATAGTCCCAGTATCTTGGAAGCCGTCCGACAAGCCTGTCTTGTATCCCGGTTACTTCGACATGTGGAGCCGGCCAGCAAAGGCGATGAAGGAAAGAAACTTGTGCTGAGCGTGGAAGAGGCTTTATACCTTGCTACACGCGGCGGCGCAGCTGCTGTCAATATGGAGAACGATATCGGTGGATTCGACGACGGCATGCTGTTCGATGCGCAGCTGATCCATCTAGGGCGGTTCTTGCCTGCGAGTCAGTATAGCAGTGGTGAAAGCCAGGTTGATGTCTTTGGATGGGAGACGTGGGAAGAGAAGATCCATAAGTGGGTGTGGAGCGGTAATGATCGTAATGTAAAGGGTGTCTGGGTTGGGGGAAAGCTGGTGCATGGGGCGGATGCTGTAGAGGGTGGGGCTCGGGCTGGATGGTGGACTTGGGTATTGAGCGCTGGTGTTGTGGGTGTTGGTGCTGTTGTTGCGTTTAGGAGGCTGAGGTTGTAAGATACAGAATTGTTACTTGTCTTTTAGATGGACCTTGGTCACGTTGGATTTTAACGATCATAGGGAATATATTCATCTTTATAATATCAATAAGGTATAGATTATAGGATGAGTGTTAGGACCTATGAAAATGTTGCTGAAATAATCACCTCGAGGCTATTTACAGCTATATATCAACCTGTAACCATCTGTAGCGAGCTGCCATGCCTACGTCCTACTATATTATGCATGGCCAGAAGAAACATGGCTATTGAAACATTGTGTAATCAACGCAATCAGATATATACTCCAGGTGATCTACATCTGAACGGGCAAGGCAACATGTAGCCGAATATGATTAACTATAAACCATACCTGCTTGTAGGTTTGTCTTGCCGTTTCAGGCCTTTCCGTACTGGATGGCCTAGTTTAGACAGATTACTGTACCGAGAATTGGACATTGCGGGGGACGGTGGAGACTAATGATCTGGGGATTGATGCTGGGGTTCTTGGCGGAGGAAGTTAAGAATTTGTATTGTTTTTGGGGTTGACTGTGAGGATGGATGGGTTCTGAGGATGATAGACTAGGTAGTCATTCATATTGTAGTGGCTATTTATTCATGTGGTAGAATTGTCATTGTGTTAGGTGTAGGCCATTGTTGTAGAGCATACGGAGGGGAGGAACACTAGTATAAGCGAGTATTATGTTAAGATGCTTCTTTCTATCTCGGAGGAAAAGCTTGAAGGTGGGTTGTTAGGTGTTTATATAACCAGATGGTGTGTCCCATTAGCAACCCTTTTTTTTTTACAATGTCTAGCTCAACGTGGGGGATGGTCCAATTAACGAAGGATAGACCCGTTAGTTACTTCACTATGAACACAGTGCTAGCCATCTCATAGCCAGCATCAATCAATATGTACAATCTCAACTGATACACTAATCACATCCTTACTGGAACAACTCGACGCAGTCGAAGATCTAAAACAAGTAAGTCATTAGCCAATCAATCCATGACCAGGACAATGACTCTAAGAAGATGGGCAAGCACTTACGAAGTTAGGAGCAAGGAACTCATCGCCGGAACTTCCGGAGATGACGCTGATTGTGATCTGGTGGTTGTGTTAGTTATGAACCTTGGAGAATTGTGGGAGGGAAATCGAAGGACACTCACAGTGTTCTCTCCTTCGACGATCGTTCCAGATGGAACGCTCACGTCGTAGACTTCGCCGAGGCCGCGGTAGGCTCCACGGGTAACGCCGCGGGAGTGAGGTTTGTGGGTGCAGAGGGGGCGGAGCCTTGGTAGTCGTTGATCTAGTGTTTGTTAGTTTGTTTGGTCCTCAGTTTGTGTGTATGTGTGTGTGTCGGGTTTGGAATGGGCTTCCTTACAGTAGCTTGAGGACGACCGCCTGCGAACGAAAGAGTCGTTCCGATACGCAGGGTAGCAGCGCCAGTCTGAGCGGAAGTGGCTGTGAATTTGATTGTGACGGGGTCGTTGACGCCCTTGAAGGCAGCCATTGGGAAGTCAGTGAGCGCGGAGCTGCCGACGGTGTATGTAAGGGGGCCCCAGGACGACATGCGCGAGTCCGAGGGGTGCATCCGGAGTTGGTTCTCTGCGTTGCGGAAACCGGTTGGTCTGGCGGTGATAGGTCAGTTATGTCCGAGTGGGTAGCTTGCTAGCAGGAGTGAAATAAGACACGTACGTTCCGTCCCAGTCGCCGATCTTGAAGATGGTGTCGCCTGTTTCTACGGACCCGGAGATATCCTTGCTTGTTGATGATCCAGCTGTGACCGATACAGTGGTCTCGGCTACCTTGTATTCGCCCTGGTAGTAGACCATGGTGTAATCACCTGGTTTCATGGCCGGGGAGGTGAAGCTACCGCCTGAAGAGGTGTATGCCCAGTACTGGGCGTCGGCGTTGTACCTGTACTTATTGTTAGGTCAAGTTCAGATGCTACTATTACATGGATATCGTACCAGTGAACGACCCATTTGAAGCTGGAGTCGGCTCCAGATGCAGTTCCGGATACAGTTCCGCGGCCGCCTGCAGCGACGTAGCCCTTGATGTCCAGGTTTGCGAAGAAGGATGTGTCAATATCGGTGCCGGGAGTTCCACTGCGGCTGAAGTACATCGAGTACGGTCCATGGAGGCCCTGGCGCTTGTCTTCTGTTTGGACATGGCCCGAGTTCTGCCATCGTTAACAAGATAACTGAAAAGTATAATGTCATGTCAAACGTACCATGTACCAGTAGAGGGAGTTGTAGTCACCACCGTTGTTGGAGTTGATATCGCTGTTAAGGTTAGTATGCAGGCTTGTAATGTCGCACAATAATGTACTGACCGGAAGAAAGGACCACCGGAGGAAGTCTCGTATTGGTTGAGGATCATACAGACACGGTGGGCGTCTCCGGCGATGCCTAGAAACAGGTTAGCCATGCGCAACAGTCAACAAGTATGCGCCTTACAATGTCTCTGGTCATCAATGAAGCGCTGGCTGGAGTAGAATTTGCTGCGGGTCTCCCCATTTACCAGGAACTATTACCCTTCATCAGCTATCTTCATTCCCTAGCATCATTTTGCACTTACCACATCCGAGCCTTCGATTGCCTCGCCGCCCGAAGTGGTAGACACGTCGCCGAACGGCTCCTCGTTCGGTAGGAGCTCCGAGTTAAGGCGTGCAATGAATCGCAGCTCACCAACGGAGGGCTCTGAATTTATTAAAAATATACGTCAGGAACGATTTTCTTTTTCTGCGTCGTGAAATAAACTAACCCGCTGTGGTGTACGTCGCCATATGAATGATCGAGTCGCCATTGTGAACAACAAAATACTGTGTCAAGGTATCAGTGTCGCAGGTAACCTTGATGTAGTCCCCTTGACAAAGAAGATGTCAGCGTATCTAGGG
The DNA here is from genome assembly GCF_001792695.1 of Aspergillus bombycis. Classification (NCBI taxonomy): domain Eukaryota; kingdom Fungi; phylum Ascomycota; class Eurotiomycetes; order Eurotiales; family Aspergillaceae; genus Aspergillus; species Aspergillus bombycis. The sequence goes on from NW_019170063.1 coordinate 85,134, forward strand.
TCAACATGGTTTGTTGTATGGTTAACTCACCATCTTCTACCGCAGAAACCGTTGCGCTTCCAAGGCCAGAACCGATGTGGCTGCCCTTGCCAGAGTACTGGAGTTCCGAGCCATAGTAATTGATAGAGGTGATATCGCAGCTTGAACGGGAAACGGTAAATTTGAGAGGGTTCGCCGACCCAGTGTCAATGACGTAGGAGTCATCCGAGGTGGTGATCCCAAAGGCCGCATTGGCGACTCTGGCCCAAAGAAACGAAGATGAGAAGAGAAGGCTTCTTGACCACATGTTGTCTGTCAATTCTCTGCTGGGTTGTATCTCCCTGTCTGGATTTTCGTCATATCGTCGGCCATTGTACCTTTATATTCGCTCCCGGCTTGAGCTCTATTAGTCTCTAATGCCCAGATCACGAGAGGGGAATGAAGGCGAGCTACGAGCAACAAAACCCCCCTGATTAATCTATCCAAGAGATGGGCCAGTTTAGTTCCACCAATCTCAAGAGTCATGGTCCACGAAGAGCCCAGGCATAGCGCGCACGACCTGACGAACGTACAGGAGACACCGGAGCACTGGCCGTCGCTAAAATGATCGCTGACGAAATTTCCCTTTTTGAAATCGGCAGTTACAGTTTTTTAGGAATCACCCAAAGTGCCGTTGGATATTTATGGGTTCAGCCCATAGCCAAGAACCCCTGCGTCACTTAGACCAGCATCTCATCCACTGGACTCCCAGCAGTTGTTTCGTCTTTATTCGGATTATGGGAACCTTCTTGCTCAGCAAGAGCAGCACTTTGGTTCTTGTCCGGTCCCTTTGCAAAAAATACTTCGGATGCATTTATAGCGAGCACCCGGAGTGATGTGACGATCGTATGCGAGTTCGTTCAACACGTTAAATCCTGTCGGACAAATGGCCATATTCCTGTTCTTCAGTGGTGGACTTCGTGATGAATCAATGCGGAGTCCCGATTTCACACTCGGCGAATTTGGGACACTGGTGCGTCAGTCCCATGTTAGTGCAGTGGGGCCATATGCTATCTCCATCAATCAGGTACTCAATGGTGTGATCCATCCGTTCTTGTGCCAAAATGTGCCGAAAAGCCTTATAATGAACTTCGCCTTGGCATGACCCTAAAATAAATGCTTCTCCGAAAGTGGAAACCACAGTGTATCATGAGGATTCTTCAACTCTACCACATGGATACCCTCTGCAGTGTGAGGCAGCCAATGGTAGATGTCCTGTCGCCAAGACATTTATACGTGGCTTCCAGACAAGACGTTGACTAAGGCTGCGTGTATGCCCTGGTTTTGGCCATATTCTGCGATGCGTCGCTTACCCCTTTCCACTGAATGTCGAAGAATATATGCACACCAAGGAAATCTTTGCAAGACTTGGTTGTTAAAGACAGCCGAACTGTGGTTATTAATAGCTCGCGGCTGGCGTTCAAGTCTCAAGGGTATCCATGTTGTGGCAGTTGTGGTACTATCAAACAAAAATTGTCACCTAAACATGGTCACGGGTCACCTTAATAATAGCTGAAATGCTCATCGCGCTTATAGATGCTTCCTCGTGCCACCTCAGCCCCATCCCACTTCAGCCTCTGACGTACCGAGCAACCTCGGGGCGCTTGACGCATTGCTATCTTCAGGTCTGTGTCGTGAGGACAATACGAGCTGGATTATGGTCCTCAAGAATGGTTTCGATTTGTGAGCTAAGCCAAAGTACGGCTCGAGATGTACGCTAGGGCCTCAATCTTAGGAGTCGTTTGTCGATCCGTGTTTGTACAAGGTTAACTTTAAGGATGTTTGCATATAAACAGGAACTTCTGAATGTCAGTTGTATGCCATTGGTATAATACCTTGTCCCATTGAGTTTATCACTTCCAAGTAATACTACTCGTCTTCGACGTAGGTCTGGAAAAGCGTATCAAAGACTAAACGGGCAGACACTAACTCATTCGCTAGAAAAAAAAATGTAATTGTGTAGTCTTTAGACTGCTATGTACCCGCCCTATACGGTGTCTGTGTGCTTATTGTTTGTCCATTTCTGTGTACCAAATATCCAAGTGGCTATGTGTTTAGCCTGCAGGCTCTAAAAAGAAAAGGGGGGTAAGGCTATAGCAACAGGCATGGACCTTATGCCGAATGCGGTCTTCAATAGAAATTATTGTGTGACAACCATTTCTAGGTATATGGGCAATGTTAACATGCAGACCCCATTTGTTACATGTGGCGGATGACTGTCCTTGAGGGCCGAAACAGTCACGCACATCAATTTGCGGGTTGTAGGCTTTGTAGAAGCTAGGCATCCGCTACTAGCTAGCTAGCTTGAAACACCAGATGATGACATCTGGGCCAGGTGGCCTTTCTTTTTTAACCCCTGCCCAGTATATTTATTTCTTCTACATCCCTTAGTACTAGTACATAATAGTTCATTGAATAACTCCATTCAAATTATCTCCTCGGAAGAGATATATGTGAAGATCGCGGAAATGAGCTGTTGGATCAAACATATTGTCCCCCTTCCAAGGCCTCAACCCAGCTAAACCCCTTGACGCTATGTTTTACTAAAACTACTATCCCAAGGCCACAGGAATGAGGGTTCCACGATCGAAGCCATCAGGCATCGAATGTTCACGGCAATTTGGTGGCTGCATTTTACTACTGTCTGACTGGTTGCTAAACTTGAAATTGAATTAGATTTGCTTTTATTGATTCAGTTCAGCTATAGAAAAGACAGGCACCGTTTTCAGTCTTCTTCCGATATTTGGTGGTTGGGGCATTCGTGACATTCCCTAATAGGTAACGATCGATAGGGCTCTTGGCGCCATGTGCCCGGGCCGATGTCCGAAGCCATCCAAACTGGATTCTTCTTAAGCGCCCCCATTTCCGCATTGGGTAACATGTTGTCCAACCCGACGTACTCAGACATATTCACTCACGTTATACGAGCCTACTGCATACCATGTAATCCGAACAGACCTATGCTGATACGTCATGAGGAACTTGCATTGGGTTGGCTGACCAGGCCAAGACGTAGACTGTCTCGTTGACGCAGCCGTCCGGCAAGAGTACTAGGATCGATCATTGCGTATACATATAACAGACACGGGTACCCTCCTTCCCTATGTCTGGTAAACTATCTGCAATCTTGCTCTTTGAAATACCCTTCGTTTCTTTCTCATTTGGTGCGCGTGCGGGCATGAAAAGTCCCTGTCTCTTCAGACCAAGATGCGTTTCGACTTCTTTCTCATAGTATCTAGCATTGCTATACTGGCTGGCCCCGTTGTGGGATTGGGGCTGTTTGGAGGATCTAAGTATATGCGAGAGCTGCAGTTGGCTGCTGAGTTGAACTTGGACCCCAAGTTACTCTCCAGCAAAAATACTGTACATTCTGTGCTCGCCAAGGCTAATGCTCAAGATGAGACGGTCACCGCAGAGTACATCATGGTATGCTTAAGCTTGCCTGTTTCATGGCTCTTTAGAGGTCATCGCTAAACACACCTTTAGATTCCTATCGACCATAATGATACTTCTGTTGGCACATACCATAATCGGTTCTGGGTGAATGATGACTACTACGAGGCCGGGCGTCCGATCATCATGTACGACGCCGGAGAAGCAAACGCAGAGAGTACTGCCAAAAATCACTTGAGATCGAGTTTGTCATTTTTCAGGAAAATGCTTGAGGACACTCACGCAATGGGTATTATATGGGAACATAGGTTTGTTTTTCTCTTAATTACCATGTCCATATATTGCCCAGGCAGCTAACAGCATGTGCATGTAGATATTACGGAAACTCTACGCCATTTCCAATTAGCAGGGATACGCCACCCGAACATTTCAAGTACCTTACGACCAAACAAGCCCTTGAGGACATCCCGTACTTTGCGCAGAATTTCAGCCGCGCGAAGTTCGCCGACCTTGATCTCACTCCCAGCTCCACACCCTGGGTCCTCGTTGGAGGTTCATATGCTGGGATTCGGGCTGCTTTTGCCCGCAACGAGTACCCGGACGTTATCTTTGCGGCTTATTCTTCTTCTGCTCCGGTCCAAGCACAACTGAATATGAGCGTGTACTATGACCAAGTCTACCGTGGTTTGGTCGGCCATGGTTTTGAAAATTGTGCCAAAGATATCCATGCAGCTCTAGGTTATATAGACCAGCAACTATCAAACAATCACACTGCGGCTGCTATCAAAACGCTCTTTCTCGGCCCTGGAGCTGAGCAGAACAGCAACGAAGGCTTCACAGCAGCTTTGGGGACTATCTATAACTATTTCCAGAGCTATGCCCTTGACGGTCCAGAAGGAAGTCTGCGCGAACTCTGCGGACATCTGGAAGTGGATCCTACAACGCAGGAGGTGGCAGGTGCGGATGGCTTCGCTCCAGTCCGTGGAAGTAAGTATGTGGCTGAACGTTGGGCTGCATGGTCAGCATTCACGCCATTGGTTAACAATTTTATGGAGACCAACTGCAGAGGACTTAGCGATCCTGCTACGCCGTCTTGTAAGCTGGACGTGGTGTATTATGACCCGGATTCTATCAGCTGGAGTTGGCAGTACTGCACCGAGTGGGGATTCTATCAAAGTAACAATTTTGGCCCTCATTCACTGCTTTCCCGCTACCAGACTCTGGAGTACCAGCAGGAAATATGCAATAACCAGTTCGCACAGGCAGTCGGAACCGGTATGCTGCCATCACGCCCCCAGACGGAAGCCCTCAACGAAAAGTACGGAGGCTGGAATATCCGACCGTCCAATACTTTCTTCACTGGCGGAGAGTTTGATCCATGGAGGACGTTGTCTATGCTGACCACTGAAGATATCGCGCCTGGAGTTGCGCCCGATGGAATGACGTTCTCTACCGAGATCCCGAACTGTGGCGAGACGAGTGAGGATCAAGTGTTCGGATACCTTCTCAAACAGTCTGAACATTGCTATGATTTCCAAAGCTTATCCACCGAAGGCAAGGCGGCTCGCGAGCTGTTCAAGGAAGCATTGACCAAATGGCTACCGTGCTTCAAGCCTTCACGGCCCGATGCTTCCAAGGTGAACGTGACACAGGCGGAGTTAACAAAGGGGGCGGTGATGTGGGGAAAAAGAGGAAGGTATCAGATGTGGAGTGGATGAAGTTCCAACTTAGTCTCCCCGAGGGCCGAGCAACAACTCAGTTCCTGGACTTTCAAGCTAACCTCTTCAGGAGATGCTTGCGATGGCCCAGCAAATCATGTGTCTGGATTATGCCTCTTTCTGTACTCCCTCGTGCTCGGTCTTCGGTCGTGATGAACTTTCCTGTACATACTAGTAGTATTATTCAAAGTTTCAAGGCATCCATACACATGTGCTTTCAGTCAGTCGATGTATAAGTACCGTCCTCTCACCCGCCCGGGCACCATCCCCAGGCTCTTATTCGTGTCACAGTTCACATCACAAAGCGGCACATACTGCCCTACTTTAGCAAACTGTAACTCTCCGCCGGCATCATGCTGGCCCAAATCGCTCCGCTTTTTGGTGCCCTGTGCATTACCTTCCTAGTTCTACAGTACCTCCAGCGGCTGTATCAGCAGCGCAAGCGAGCCCAATCTCTTGGATGTCAGCCTGCTGCTCAAGGGCCATCAGGCATCTTTGGAATCCGATCATTCGTGCGGTTGCTCAACGAAGTCAGGCACAAACGATGGGTTGAATATCTTGCAGGGCAGTATGGGCGATTCGGAAACACTTATACCCAGAAGGCTCTAGGTAAATGGATGTTGACTACCATTGAACCGGAGAATATCAAAGCTCTGTTGGCAACCCAATTCAACGATTTCGGCCTGGGAACCAGACATCGTGAATTCTACCCTTTACTCGGGGACGGAATCTTTACTCTCGATGGTCCCGGCTGGTCTCATGCACGTGGGCTGTTACGGCCTCAATTCACACGAGATCAGGTACGGAAAACCCTTGATTCAGGAGGATATAATTGCTGACCCCCTTAGGTGGCTGACCTAGAGCTCATGGACGGCCATATCTCCCGCCTGATTGACCTCATTCCTCGGGATGGTTCGAGCTTTGACATTCAACGTCTGTTTTTCCTTCTAACAATCGACTCTGCCACGCATTTCCTGTTTGGAGAATCGGTAGGCGCTTTGGAATCTTCCAACAGCGCGAGTCTCTTGGGGAGATCATCCGTCGGAAGTGCACAAGGATTCGCAGAGGCATTCGGTACCGCCCAAGATTACCTGACAACCCGCTCGCGTGCTATGCATTTTTACTGGATGGTCAATCCGAAAGAGTTCCGTGAAGCCAATCAGCGCGTCCACGAGGTCGTTGATCACTATGTTCAGCTTGCTATCCGATCCAAGAATGATCCGGAGAAAAAGTCCGGTAGATATATTTTTGCGGAGGCCTTGGCCGCAGACAACGATGATCCAAAGGTGCTGAGAGATAATATGCTCAACATTCTCGTGGCTGGCCGTGATACCACGGCTAGTCTGCTCAGTTCTGCATTTTTCTACTTGTCACGCAACCAGGATGTTTGGAAAAGGCTGCGACAAACCATCATCGACGAGTTTGGAGATAGCCAAAACCCGAAGGAAGAAATTACACAAGCAAAGCTAAAGGACATCCCATACTTGCGATATGTGCTGAACGAGGGTATGTGCTTTTACCTCCTTTTAGTCATAGTCTACAGAGCTGATAAGAACAGTCCTCCGGTTATTGCCCCCCGTTCCTCTGAATTTCCGTGTCGCTGCCAAGGACACTTCTCTGCCAGTTGGAGGTGGTCCTGATGGAAGATCCCCAGTCTTTGTTCCAAAAGGACAGGTTGTCGCATACAGCGTCTACGCTATGCACCGCCGTACAGACTTATATGGACCTGATTCCCATTCGTTCCGACCAGAGCGCTGGGAGGAAAATGGCAGACGCGGTTGGGACTATCTTCCATTCAACGGAGGCCCACGGATCTGCCTTGGTCGTAAGTTTTATACCCAGTTTTCCTTATGTCCAGAGAAGCTCTAATTATGGAATTTACAGAGCAATATGCACTCACGGAAGCAAGCTATACCCTTGTTAAGTTGATCCAACGCTTTGACATCCTCGAGTGCGCCGACCCAGAATTGAAACAGCCCGCAATCCTGTCTACCCTCACCATGTCGCATGATCGGGGTGTGAAGGTCAGACTGTATTCCTCGGCACAAAAATGCTAATGTAGCCAGATGCTACGCAATATTTGTATGCCTTAATGATTATGACTGTACATGATGACAGGCCTTGGATACAGGTCCGCTCTAGGGTGTATGTTATTTATTAGCTGAAGTTGCTGGATTTTCTCTGCTAGACTACTATTTTAGGGCAATTGTAGTAATAAAGTGTGATTTGAAGAATAGACTTCAGTAAATAAACTCCGGTATCAAAGCTCTCTTCGTATACTAAGTTCTAGACTTCTAGTCGTGCACAGTCTTTCCGCCTGAGGCACCGAGAGATCCGCAGAGAAGGCCCAGCCACATGTGGCTGTGTATCATGTGGCGCATTTCGGTCCGGTCACTGGATGAATATCGCCCATTGATTCGGCCGTTTGAAGCTTTAAATCGCATCCTCAAATCTCACCAAAAGTGAATAAGAAAGAAATAGCATTCACATTTCTCGCATTATTGTTAATTCATTGAAGATTTGTCTAGTCAGTCAAGCTTCGAATCTGATTGAGTATTGGATTACACATTTGAATATCGCTATCACTACATTCACCTCAACTGGATTGACCCCATCGTTCTGTTCGGATCTTTTTCTCTCAAAAGCTACTGTACACAAGGACGCGCGTCGCGTGGATTGAAATTTATTTTCAAATCCATCGCTCCCCCCGGTGTCCGGAGACAATGGCCAGCACATCACAAGCTGCCCCGAAAGTCCCCACGGTACCGGTTGTGGTACCCAAGATGGAGTTCCCATCTAAACAAGGCCTTCCAGTGGTCTCAGAAACAAAGCCAAACAATAGTAATACACACCAGACCAATGTCATCAAGCCAGAGAGTGGCAACGTAACTGTCAACGCCACATCATCTCCGGCAATTAAACAAGACACCAATGCAAGCAAGCAGGTCTCTGACTCGGAAATGCAGCTTGTATCATCTCTCGCAAAGCTCCAGGAATTGGAGGCTATGGTTTGTCTTAGTATCCCGCTCATCTTTGGGTATGCACGGCTAATGTGCGATACCAGATTCACCAACTGCGGACACTGCTCCCCGATCGTTTATTGGAGCCTTTGGTACCTCTTGTAAATCCAAAGGTTGCGGCGGGGAGGGCTGTACCGAGGTCGCCGCAGATGCTGTATGAGCAGCTTTCGCAGGCTGCGAAGGCTGGTGTCGCCGAGGTGGCGGAATTTCAGAGCATGTGGCGCAGCCCTGAAATGAACGCTGTGTGGGAGCATGTCGATGCCCAGATCAAGGAAAATGGCGGGCAGCTATTGCAACCGACTGGTGTTTGGGATCGGAATTATGGTACCCTCCTTGAAGAGCTTGTCAAGGAGGAAACGACCAGGGTGGAGCAGCAGCGGAAATCTGAGGAGGAGCTCGAACGTTCGAAGATCCAGTCGACCGAAGGGGGTTGGAGGGCAATTGTCGACAGCTTCATCCAGAAAAATGTGCCTGGCGTACGAGTCTTGCCGAGTAATTCTGAAACAGCTGTCAATGTTGTCCTACCGAAGGCCGGTATGACATTCAAGGTACATACGGTCGGCGGATCAGAGGTGAGCGGCGTGCCCGAATGGCAGGTCTCGAGCCGAACGATGCCTGGTCAAGCTAAGACGAAACTCGAGAGCGCGGCATCCGATTGCCTGAACTCTCGTTCGCGGCAGTGGGATCTCGCATATCTTCTTGTACGTGATTTCCCCCATCAACGCCTTGTAAACATGCTAACGAAGACCAGGACATGATCTCATCCTACTCCGATGTTAAACAAACCCCCTGCGTAAAGTGCGGCAAGATGACAGACAACGCAGCACAACTACCGGCCATTCGCCAACAGAAGCAGCCGTCTGAACCCCAACAATCACCAACCTGGGAAGCCTATCACCCAAGCTGTATCTGATCAAACCACAGCCATCATACCAATAGCACTAGTATCCCTGCAACACCCTCAGCTGTATAATATATTAGTCTCATTCCTGAACTCATTAAACCTCATTCCTTTCAAGATACCTTGCTTTCACATGTTCAACAACCAGACCATCACAATACGGCACTAGGAACCATATCACAGGACTGAGAATCTGGGACTACTTACCCCCTGAATGAACCCTCACCCAACCCCCCAGCTCCTTTAAACCAGGGACCCCAGACATCGCCCCAATAATGACCAGTTCACCCAGCACCACATATGCCCTCCTCAAGCATGTATCTCTCACCCGCACAAGCCTTTACCCATAAAGCCTACCTGTAATCTAAAGCCAACGATAACCAACGCTCTCCTCACAACACAAGGATTAGACCAGATCCAGGAAGCATCAAGCTCTATTTCTTGCCGAATTGACTTGAATATGTAATATCTTATTGTGGGGGCTACTTGTAAGAAATGATATGTTTCAGTTTAGATTGAATCGAGTAAACGTGTCTAGGCAATTTTATATGTACCTACAACTTTTAGCTAGGTTAGGGGGTTTTAATTATTGGGTGTTGAAATGTCCTGTTTGTCTTGCAAGAGGTGGTTGTCTGTAGTTAGGGTGTATTATCTGTAGATTGCTATTTTGCTCTTTGTTCTTTTGCATGGTTCTTTTCTTTCTTCTTTCTTTTTGTGGAGTCGGGTAAATGTACCACGGTGCGATGAACTACTAGTATGCAAATTGAATGCTTGGGGCTGGTGTAGAGTACACTAGTAAGTATGCTGTCGTTGCTGTCTGGGCAACGTGATTGTTTTGATACCTTTGCTTGTTCCGAATTCTTCACAATATATACACGTCATATACACCAGTCACTATTAGCTATGTATCTATCGACAATATCATATAAAACAACGACTAACATCATATAGAATAATTACAACAATACCGCTGTTGCTCTAATCGACTAGGAGGGGAAGAAAGAAATAAAAATCCAAGATCACAAATCCCAACCATATTACACAATTTAATCACATAAACGCCAGTTCAGCCTGCTGATGATCGCTATCATGAGATTTCGCTCAGCTAAATGCAACGCAGTAACGGTAACGTATAATTTCATCAGGGGTCGGTTTTGAAGAATTACGAGTAGAAGACGCCGGTGCCGCTTACGAACCACGTGAAGGATGCGACGGTGATAGCGGCCATGCCGACGGCAAACTTGATCGCGTTGCGTTCGGTGCTGGTGAGGGCACTGTTGCAAGTAGCACAGATGTAATCTAGGAGGCGTTCGTGTTAGCGTGTTTGAAAAACGAGACTTAACGGCCAGGGGAGAAGGGAGAACGTACGGTCAAGAGGGGTGTAAGACTGTGGAGTGTACATTCCAAAGTTGTAACCGATTTGCGAGCCCAAGTGTCCGGCAGAAGCAGTGTCTCCAAGCGTGGAGTTGACATCGTAGACAAACAGGGTGTAAGTCGCGGTCAACAGCGGAACCGTCGCATTGGATTGATATTTCTTGGTATCCCAGACAACCTTGCCCGTTTCCGAGACGCTCATGTTGCTCGCGATGGTATAGGTTTCACTGTTCTTGCTGCAAGATGCGACGACGTTGACGGCTGAGGGTGTCACCTGGAGCGATGTATATTTCCATTGGAAGGTCACATATTCGCCGATCTTGTAGTAGGTGGTGGCTCCAGCGGAGGTAAACATCGAAATACCACCCACAGGGTCCCGAGGATCGATCGAAGTAGAGGAGGCATCGGTACCCGTCTTCGTCGACTTGCCCGTTGCTTTTCCAGTCTTTGTGCCAGTCGCTGTCCCTGTCTCTTTGCCTGTCTCTGTCCCTGTCTTTTTACCGGTTTCCGTGGCGTCGCTCTGGGATTCGGTCTTCGTGGCGCTCTGCTCAGTGGTAGCAGCGGCAGCCGTTGATGCTTTATCAGCAGCAGTCTCTGCAGCGGTTGTTTCTATAGAGGTCAGTCGATCGTTGATCAAAGGATGATAGCAATCTCGGATGATACTCACCCGCTCTAGCCACGACTTCACCGTGGGGTTGTGGCCAGGCTGAGGCCATGCCCAGCAAGATCAGGAGGCATAACACCGGAAGAAGAGCGATGGACCGCATATTGAGTTAATCCGAAAGATTCACTGCCTGGTTTGGACCAAAATATGGGGGGATCGATGGACCCCTGGGGAGCTTAAATTTAGATCGACGGTAGGATCTGTGTCCTCCCGAGTTTCGAGTGATTTGTGTCCAAGTAACGAACGATGACTGACGGTGGATGGATGAACCTAGCAAGGTGTATCGTGTCCAATGCAATGCTGACGAATGGTTCTGCGCGGAAGGAAATGGCAACGGGGGGTTGTAAAAGTCCTATTTAAGACCAGTGGGCCGGTGAAACATGCAGATCGGCTGATATGATATGAGGGGACCCTGAACGAGTAAACAAAGCGAGTGACTGGGGATCGCAACCACCCAACGTGTCGGAGTGGGAGGGCAAAAGCGAGGGAAATGAAGGCGCAAAAACAGCAATGAAAAGTGACTATAGACAAAAAATAGAAGAAGTTCTGGTGAAAGGGAAGGCACGAAAAGAACAGCGGGAACGAGAAACCCACTGGATTGATTGGTGCGGTTCTAACCCGTTTGGGCGCATGTGAGACATGCTGGGCTATTTTTGGGGCGGTGGCCGGCCTGAGGCACGCGCGCGACCGTGTGATTTCTTCAATTAATCAGTAGTTCAAACTAACTAACTCACTAGTTAATTCATTCTTGTTGCCGATAAACTTATCATGGCTTTTTTTGACGTACGGGAATTATCGTCAAAAAGAAATTCCCCATAGCTTTCTGTCAACTATACCTCTGGAAGATCGCTACGATCTGAAAGTTTTTCACTCCCGTCAAGGGTTTCCCCGGTCGCTTAACCAGCCACTGGAACAACTATTGATAACTATTGGATGCGCGCCATGTTTATTGAATTTGTTTTCTTTTCCTCTGGCTATTGCTATTTATCTGTAACATCAGGGTCATTAAGTACCGAAGATCGTCAACGGCGGTGTAATAATATACACTCAAAATCCAACTCCCATCCCACCCAACTCATTATGATTATTAAAGTTATATCAACATATCCGTGTCCAAGTATTGATACAATCGTCTCAGGGACCGGGGGGCGTCTTTCTCCAATCCCCTCTGAAATCACCACTCAGGAAGCCTCGGTCACTCCGAGACCCATGGCAGGCCAGTGGCAAATCTCGTGCAGATTTTCCCGTTTAGGAAACAGGCTCGACGGCGAGTTGAACTGTGCTGCAGGAGGAGGGAATGATAGGCTGCCTGTTGGAGTTCTTGAATAGATAGAAGAGCTGGGGCGCATTGTGGTACCAGTCGCAGACTATTGCGGGGATGTTAGTGGCGAGTTCCTGACATCGGATTGAGGCTCCACTAGAGATGAAAACTTACCCAACCAGCCGCCAAATCCCTGCTGTTCCGACCAATTCAAGCCGTCCTCATTGATGGAGAACCTACCGCTACCATATCCCGTGTTGATCTCGACCGGCTCCCACGCTGTGCAAACGTTAATCCTATGTTCCTCTGTCCCGAGCTCAGGGGATGGGGGAAAAGTCTTACCGCCGTAGTTGTTCTGTGGTCGCATTACCAGTCCCCAAGGAAAAGGCGTGTCGAGACTGAATTGGACATTCGTGCCGTTCAGGAAGGCTGGGCTTGCGGTACCGACATCCGAGGTGAGAACAGCATCGTTTAATCCAGCACCGGTGTGGTAGCCGTAGACATAGAGGTCGTTATGTGCTGAGTTGCTGGCGCCAGTGGTCTTGAGATGGAAGTTCTCGGTATCGCGAGTACGAAGAATGGGGTTGGCCACAGCGGCGGAGACCAGCAGGACGAGCGAAGATAAGAATTTCATTGTGAAAAGAATTTGACGTTTCGTTCGGAGAATTTAGGCACGAGAGTAATAGGTATTCTTAACAGATAATCTAATAGATAAGTAAGAGAAAAAAGACAAGTTAGGATTGAAGAGGAAATTGTGGAATGTACGATCGCGGGGTGGCAAAGGGAGGCGATGGGATAGAAGTACTATTTATGTTCGGATACTGCGTAGCCACCACACCACATGTACTTTGTCCCTTGACTGTGGAGAGAATACCGGCTCCGGTTCGCCGAGTAGTGGAATGATTAGTTACTGGTTTGGTATCGTTCACGGAAACAGAAAAAAAAAAAATAGAAATAGAAAAAGAAAAAGAAAAAAGAAAAAAGAAGTGCAATGCTCTGTACGGAGTACAGTTGGGGTCACTCACTCACTGACCTTGGCAGTAGAGAGAGAGCTCCACCGAACGCGGTTGTATCCTTTCCCCTTGGCCTGCGTAAGAAATCATGGAATTGGGTCTTTGCAGCGGAGATCCTTTGCCCGGTGGGCCAGTCAAGTTGAACGATCGTCGGTTGCTGGGGAATACCCAGTCAAGACGCGGAGAATCGCTGAGATTCTGAGACACACGCCAACGCACACACAGTGTTTACGCAGTCGGATCGGCTTATTTTTGTACAGAAATATTTCCCTCGAAGTGTACATGTACACAGTAATGTACAGTACAGTACATCATGTGTGATTCTTATTCTCCGTGCGGCAGTGCATTGTGTAGTAGTCGATGTGGATAAATTCTGATACAGAACTTACTCCATAATGTACATCATGTTTCTTTTCTTAGGGAGTCTTGAAATTGTTCTGAGGCTCCTGATTGAATAGATCTCATACGTCTTTAATTAAATCGAACTGATCTTCGCTTCTATTTTTGTTAATTCCTCCACGATACCCTGTTGTGTCCTGATTTACTGCAGTGGCACACAGCTGAGATCGACATTAAAGGATCACTGCATGAGTTCTTTTCTCAGTTTTTCGGACATTTCTTGGCAGATAAGGATACTAAAGCATATCAGTTCCGTGGGTTCAACCTCTGGTACTGTCATACCCCCATGGTCAATTACGTCGATAGTTGTCCTCTCGGCTCTTTTCTCCACACGCCAGACCCATGGTAGAGTCATCATTGGGGACAATTCTGCAAGGATTGCACAAAATCACTCTGAATATTGCGATTCCATACACGCTAATATGCAAGGCTCAATCGTGCTGCTAAGTAGGTTAACCCAATGCCAATCATTGAAAAACGAAATATGGGAATTGGGAAGGGGAAAAGGGAATGAGGAAGCGATTTCGAAGAAGAGCATTCTTCTTTTTTTTTATATATATACAAATGCATTCGATTGATTATTTACATCATGATCGTCAGGTTCCCATAAGCTTGGGGGGAAAATCCCGTCTTGCATCGCTGGTAATCATAATTGCTTCTTTCCTTACCAACTTGTGTGAACGAGATCCATCTGGCAATATCCCTGAGAAGAAAAGGAAATTGTGGAACACTGGGTACATCCTGATATTCCACTAGTTCAAGTATATATTGAAGATTCCTGTGTCTTCCTATTAAAAATTATATAGATCACATACGGAGTACGGAGTACAATAGGCAAATAATTGGGATGGACGATACCCATTCAAGTAGGATTCATGCCCAAGCCGGTGTCAATATCCCATCCCATGGTAGCATGCTAATCTATTCTAAACGATACCCACTGCGCCAATGCTTTTAATATTGTCACCGAGGTAAGGAAATGGAGTTTTTGTCCTATCTCATCAAGCCACGCACGAAGCTGGGAGAAAGGACGAGAAACGCCAGGTTTAGGAGAACGAAAATGCAGAAACCGACTAATTAACTCCTCTTAGCATACTCGGGCTTCAAATACCATTTACCTCGACCGTTCCGTCCACCCTTCTCCAGCACAGCAATAGTTTTAAGCATTTCCTTAAACTCAGCTGATTGTTGTGGAGTAGTGCAGAAACGGTTGAAATGGTCAATTAGCATCTGCGTATGGACGGACCCGCCGTGGGATACAATAAAGTCTCGAATCATCGTAATGAAATCCGTTCCACTAGGTGCCTTGCCTGGCGCGGGGCTGTCACTGCCGCTTCGGGAAGAAGGTGTGCGTGCAGAAAGATTGGCCAGGATGCTGGCTGATGACGGGCCGGCTGCAGCTCGTCTCGCAGAACTACTACCTCCACCGAAGGCTAGGCGCGCTGCGGGTTCCTCTGGTCTCCCGGCAAGTCCAAACTGGCCTGTCCATGTCGGCGTCCCAATGGGCACAGATCGTGCTGCTTCTCCCGCTCGACGCAGCTCCTCGGCGGCTTCGGCGGCGACCTTCTTCGCTTCCGCTTCGATAATCTTGGGATCCGCCCGCACAACACGCTTGCCATTCACGATCTGATCATGCTCCAGCGCGGAATGAACACCAGAGCGGGCAAATATGCCCTCCATGATACGCGACTCCTTATTGGCACCGGGAGGTCCCTGGTCTTTGTCGCTCGGCGGCTCGGAGTCGCCCTGGAAGTTCTCAATTGATGCTATACCTTCCACACGGCGAACGTCTTTCTCCTCCTCTTGTTGATCCCGCGGGTGGTTCTGTACGTGAGTACCTGCGCGTGTCTGCTGAGTGTTCGTGCTACCTCCCTCTTCGTAGGTGATGTCGGCTTCTTTGAAAATCTTGCTTGTTTCCGTTGGACCTTGACCCTCGTCTCCGAGAGAAAATAAGTCGTGCAAATCGCTTAGTTGAAAAGTCTGACGCTGTTTAGGATCCTTCAATATCTTGTTAGTGAGGAATTGCTTGAAAATCTGCCGGTGGTAAATCTTCTCCTCGATTGTCCCAGCGGTCATCAGTCTATACACTGTAACATCACGCTTTTGTCCAAGCCGCCATGCTCGCTCACGGGCTTGCATATCGGTTGATGGATTCCAGTCGGGATCATAGATGATCACCCGATCTGCCCCTGTTAAGTTTACTCCCAGCCCTCCTACCTTGGTGGTGAGGAGAAACACGTGAAGATCCGGATTATTGTTGAATTCGTCAACCATCGATTGCCGATGGGCGATAGGCGTGGTGCCATCCATCCGCCGGTAATTGAACCCCGACAGAGACTCCACAAACTTTTGAAGGATGTCCAACATGATACGATGCTGCGCAAATAGAAGAGTTTTATGGCCGGTATCCTTCCACAGCTCAAGAAGTGACTTGACAACTTGCATTTTGCCTGATTTATCAGGGTTACCATAGCCTGTTTTATGCGACGTAAGTTTGTGGCTCTGTAGGTCTGGATGATTGCAAATCTTTCGTAGAATATCCACTCCATATAACACTTGCCTACGGCCTCTGAGAATAGATTGCATCTCTTCAGAGCCGAGGAATGCCTTATACGCCTGTCTCTGCAACTTCGTGAGCTTGCAGAACAACACTTGTTCGCTCTTCTTAGGAAGGTCCGCGGCAACATCGATCTTGAATCGCTGCAGGAGATACGGGCTAATGGCATCTTTTAGAGTCTCTGCGCATTTTGCTGCTGTTTGCACTTGTAAGTTCGAAGCATTAGCATATCCACCCTGACGGATGGGGAACTCGAACTGATTTCGAAAGTTTACTAATGTCCCCAGGCGCATTGGGAAAACAAAGTCGAACAATGACCAAAGCTCTGTCAGGTTATTCTGCATCGGTGTACCTGACAGAATGATCCGATGTGGTGTCCGGAGTTCCTTGCAATGGATAGTGATCGAAGTGTTGGGATTACGGATCTTGTGGCCTTCGTCGAGCACAGCACACCCCCATTCCACTGGAATCAGAAGGGGGGTGTAGGTCTGCAGGCCAGAGTATGTAGTCACTAGCACATGGCCCTCCTCTACCACTCGTTTGACAACTTTTCTCCCGGCTTTCAGCCCACCCAGACTGCGGCGACTATCCCACGTCTGAGACAGAAGCGCATCTTCCCTACTGCTCTCATTTCGAATATTTACCATCCCGCTGCCGGAGGTGTGCAGAATTGAAACACGGAAAGGGGGCCACCAGCGGTGGAACTCATTAACCCACTGCTTCATGACAGTTGCAGGACACACAATAATGACCGGCTTTGTTAGCTTTTTGCTGTGGTGAAGCCCAGCCAGGAAAGAAATGACTTGAATTGTTTTCCCAAGCCCCATTTCATCTCCAATAATGCCTCCTACTTGCTGCTGTTGTAATTCCCATAGCCATTGCACCCCTGTCTTCTGATAGTCAAACAGCAGGGGATAAATATCACCAGGAATACGATATCCGTTGTCATAGTCCACATCGGGTACACTGGGGTGAGGCATGAACCACTCCTCTTGTTCTTCATGTTCATGAGCATTTGCACTGCCGTGCAGAGCACGCTTTCGCGCAGCACTTCTTCGGGTGATCCAATTCTGGAGCCTGGACTGATAGACCTTCTCGTTTCCATCGTCCAGCCCGCTGAAATCTTCTACATCGTCTGGAGTCTTTTTGGCCTTGCTTCGGGCTGTGGATCGCGGCGGCGTTCCCTCGGGTACAAAGTCCTCCTCGTCTTCTGATTCTGACTTTTCCTCTTCCGACGCTACATAACTTGCTGAGCCATTATCCGAAGGTACATCTTCCAGACTCCTTACTATCTCATCCGCTTCGTCGGAATCCATAGTTGAGTCTCTGTCCCTAGCTTTTTTGGTCAATTTTCTCCGCTTTTTTGGATATTCATCCCCGTCCATAGCTCCCTCGCTCGCTTCATCAAAGCCAAAGCTAGGGCGCACAAGGTTTCGGTGAGACACTGCAGATCGATTTTTGACTTGCTCCAACGCTTCTCTTTCATCGCGCTCGTCTTCAGCGTCGATCAGAGCATCATGCAGACTAGCAAGGGGTCCCTCATTCGGGCCGGCGCTCATTTTAGAAAATGGTGTGATCTTCCCTGTTCGAATGAGATAATCTCTGCGAGACTCATTGGGCATTCGACCTGTTCCCATAGCCGGCCCTCCAGACTCTTGTCCTTCATGTCTTTCATTAATGCGTTGTTGTATATCTTTGATGTCGTTCACCAACGCGGCGTTACGGGATTCTAGTTTTTGAATCTCATTCTGTAGGCGGACCCGGGCAGATGTACCGATAGGCTGTGACATCCGCTGGTGTGCTTTTAGAATCTGCGCTTCAAGCTTTCTACAAGAACGTTAGAATATGTTCAAAACACCATTGCCACCGAGATGTGTACTCTTTTTCATGTGTTGTACGTTCTAGTCTTCTATTATCACGTTCATCTGCCTGCTCCATGAGCAACCTATCGGCCTACATACATTAGCAAACAAGATCCCAAAGCGGTACGGTGACAGTTACCTGACGAGATATATCTCTCTCTAGGTCATCCTGGTCGCGAACGTCAGCTTGAAGCTCCCGTAGACGGCTGGTTTCATCTGTATTCGTTGCAGGAGCTTGGTCTGAGATCACTGGACTCATTGACGAGACTGCATCCGCGATCATCGCTTGTTCGTCCTTGGAGTGCTCGTTCTGAGCCAAGTATTCCGGATCACCTTCCATGTTGTTGTCCATACTCGGTAATGAAAAAGAAGAGAAACGGAACTTGAAGCTGCTGCTATACCAAGATTTTCGGATTACCAAATGCAGAGAGACTATGTATGAAGTAAAGTCTTAATAGAAGAGTATATCTTAAACGTAAGAAATTATCCAACAACTCTCTTAAGAACTGATGGCGCAGTACATGATGCGGCGGGCAGTTTTGACGAGAATACTGCTCAGAGATCTTGGGAAAAGAAAGACCTCTCTAAGGCTGAGCTTAGGTTATGTTATGCAGTTCCCTACGCATCAGTCATATGCATCAGGGGGGTTCGTACAGATAAGAAGTGTATGAACCAGCAAGGTCTTCACAACTATGATCCATGACTTGATCATCATAATCACGGCAGAATTTCGCCGATTGTGAGTCACTGACCGCCTTCGGGGCTGGACTGTCTCAAACTGACTAACCATACGTTCGTCATGTTTTAGCCTCCCACGTCACTGGTGGCATCAGCATTGGGGGGCCACTGGGGCCGCCATCCTCCGTATAGTCTGGATTGGGTATTAATCTACTTTTTGTTGACTGATTGATGCCTATCAATTGTGATTCTAGGGCTCATCTCTGTTGGATGTCGAGCATGCCACTAAATATCGGGGAATGCCTTCTTTGGTCTTATATAGTTCCGCCCAAGTTGCATCTCACGGGGCATACCTAGTAGTTACTAGTATTTGACTTACGAAGCTATCTTTTCCATGCTGCAAACGGCAAATGACTTGTATATGTACATACAAGCCGGACGGGTAAGGTGGATACCAGCTCGAGACCTGGTAATCATAGCTATGAGGTGCACATTATGAACCTGCTTTGCGACTTACTCTGTAATACTCCGTAGTTACTGAGTCATTATGGCAGTATTGTGTGTTCCTTCGGTGGAACAGATGCTAAGAGGCTGGTTGGGCGAGGTAAAGATCACTTGGTAATAGGTACTACTAGTAGGTACCTAAGTAACATTAAGGACTAATGCAGTAAATATTAATGACAGCCATTAGCCCTAGAAGGATTTAAAATAATATCCATGAAAATAAAAAGATCTTTTTTTTTAAAAAAAAAAAATATGAAATTTCGTTTTCTTTCAGAAGGATTGTAAAATCCCAAGACCTTTCCGGAAGAGCAAATCTAGGTATTCAAACTCCGTACGAGTCGTGAGATCAGCAGCCCGTTCATACACCCTGGTCAACCCAATACGAATGTTGAGGAAGTTAAAAGAAACAAGCGCCCGTACACTATTAAGACTAACTAGCAGTAGTCTAGCTTTGTTATTAACGAGAGAGAAGTAAACTATCATCCAAAATACGCATGCACATTAGTTTTATGGGTTGCTGCCCTCTGCCCTTGCCCCGAGGCCATGTTAAGCCCAACTGCAGCCTGAGGCCTTCAACTGCAAAGACTCCCCTCGAATCTCAGGCATCTCCACCACCACCTCCACCAACCTCACTTCCTTCCCTCTTCTTCTCGCCCCCTCCGCAATTAGTCGTTGTCAGCTCTCCTTCGGCTGGACGTTGCTTCCACCGATATTTCACACAGTCTTCATTTTTGGCTGTGTGCTTCTGCTTGGATTCCCCTTTACCCCGGGGGCTTCCAGCAGTCGATACTCCCTTCGTTTCCCCAGCCCCTTGGCGTGTCAGCCAGCCCCATCGGCTTCGGTTTGTTGCGCACGTCGTCACTGTGAATTGCCCACACCCCATCCGTCGTCTACTGGTCACCTCGCCCTTGGAACTCCCAAACCCTCCTCCCCATAGCGACAAGTCGTCTGGATGATGAAGTGCCACACAAATCGCAACTAACCTCAATTCCTTTTTCCTTCCTTCTATTATCTTTGAATTGCTTTCAAGGCTCGTTCGTGCTCCGCTTCGTCTCCGCCTGATCGCGATACGTGCGTTTGGCATCCCCGCTACCGTATATCACCCGGTCGCGGTGCATGTGCGCTTTCCACGACGAAAAGGTCATCGTCCGATTTCCTGACCTGGGCAGTCTCCGTTATATGTGAGGCATTGTGTTAAAAGGACGGACAGATGGATTCGCAGTGGCAGCCGTACCAGGATCCCTTAATGGGTCGTCCTGCGCAGTTCAACAATGGGTTGACGTCTAATCCACCACAGCTCGGTCCCAAATACAGCGGTCAGCCACAACAGTCCCAACCACCCGTTGGATACACCTACGAAGCCATTCAAACCCCCGGTGTCGCAGCAAAGCCCGCGTCGACCGGTATGAACTCAAAATCCGTATCCATGGCGTCGTCTCCAGCTGCGACGCCACGTAGCCGCGATTATGTCACCGATGCAGACACGACAATGGAAGATGCGGATCCGTATAACCGGGCGAAATATTCAGCAAGACCATCCCATCATAGCCGGCCTTCCTCCCAATATTTTCCCACCGAGGAATCATCGGCCGCCCGTAGGTATTCTCCGATGAACGTGCTGTCACCCTCGATGCCCTACAATACGAGTCCCGGAAAGCCTCACAACGCGTATGCCTTTCCTCCTGGGCCGAATCAATCTCGCCGTTCACCAACAAGAGTGCCGAATTACTCCTCGCCGCCTCAGCCGTTTCAGTCGCCTCCCTGTAAGCTCACGTCTTCTTGCGGACTTAGGAAGTTAGGTGACTGACGTAACCCATGGAATAGCTGGTTCACGCGCCCCGCGGCTTCCCCCTTTGCAGCCCACAGACATGAGCCCAGAGCAATTCTATCCCCCGTCAGCAGGATCTCAACTCAGTGCACCATTTGGGCAAGATGGAAGATCTCCCCGCTCTGCGTCGATATCTGGCAGCAGCCAACAACCAGGTCGAGGCCCAGTACCAAAGTTCCAGAAGATCAAATCGGTTCAGGAGCTAAAGCCGCGCGTTCATGCGCAACCCCCATTTAGACGTGCGAACCCTGAGGGGGGCTTCATTAGTGTGAGTACCAAGAGCTGGTCAAGTTGCTGTATCTCTAACGTCTTCATAGCCGCTTCAAGCCCTGACTACGCACCTCCCTGCCACATATCGGATATGCAACCCTGGCTTTAACTACGAATCCTCGAGAAACCCAAGGCGAGTTTTGACAAAGCCCAGCAAGGGAGTCAAGAATGATGGCTACGACAATGAGGACAGTGACTACATTCTGTACGTCAACGACATTTTGGGGAGCGAGGAAGCAGGTCACAAGTGAGTTTCACTCGTCCGCCGTCCATTACTGTCTATATTGACAATCCTAGGAATCGCTACCTCATCCTCGATGTACTAGGACAGGGAACTTTTGGACAAGTCGTGAAGTGCCAGAACCTAAAAACACAGGAAGTGGTGGCTGTCAAAGTAATCAAGAACAAGACCGCCTACTTCAACCAAAGCATGATGGAAGTGTCTGTCTTGGATCTGGTAAGCTCTTCGTTATTCAGCACTGAGTTGTATACTTACTTCTATCGTAGCTCAACAGCAGATATGATAAGAATGATGACCACCATCTACTACGACTTAAGGACACATTCATTCACCGACAGCATCTTTGTTTGGTATTTGAAATACTAAGTGTTAATCTTTACGAGTTAATCAAACAGAACCAATTTCGAGGGTTGAGCACGACACTAGTGCGTGTATTTGCTCAACAGCTTCTGAACGCGTTAAGCCTGCTGAATAAGGCGCACTTGATTCACTGCGACTTGAAGCCAGAGAATATATTGTTAAAAAAGTTAGTCCTGGCTTCGCCGATCAACAGAGCTTGGTAGCTAACTTGAGCCTCTCAGTCTGGAGAGTCCCATAATCAAGGTCATCGATTTTGGATCTGCTTGTGATGAACGACAGACGGTCTATACATATATACAGTCAAGGTTTTACCGCTCTCCGGAGGTTCTCCTTGGATTACCGTACGTCTCTCCCACCCTACAATGCTGACCCGAGATTGACGTGGGTTAGTTATTCTTCGGCAATCGACATGTGGTCGCTAGGATGCATCGTCGTTGAACTCTTCCTTGGTTTACCGCTCTTTCCAGGATCTTCGGAATACAATCAGGTCTGCCGGATTGTGGAAATGCTAGGTCTGCCACCAACGTGGATGTTAGAGATGGGAAAGCAGTCTGGTGAATTTTTCGAAAAGACCCAGGATGAGTTTGGAAGAAAGACATATCGCCTAAAAAGCCTGGAGCAATATTCGCGGGAGCATGGCACGAAGGAGCAGCCGAGCAAAAAGTACTTCCAGGCGTCGACATTAGAAGAGATTATTCGGAGTTACCCCATGCCGAGAAAAAACATGAAACAAGCAGAAATTGAGCGAGGTTTGTCTCCAACAAAGACAGTACACTACTGCTTTGCTAACAGAATGCACCAGAGCTAAACAACCGAGTGGCTTTCATTGATTTTGTTCGTGGCTTGTTATCAATCAATCCGCTGGAGCGGTGGTCTCCACAGCAAGCCAAACTGCATCCTTTCATTACACAACAGAAGTTCACAGGGCCATTTGTACCTCCCATGAACCTGAAGTATTCCTCTCTTAACAAGACTGTTGCTCCTGGTATTCAGCAGCAGCAGCAGGCGGAGGCTGCAAGCAAACAAAGGGCGGCGCAAGCAGCACAAGCTCAGTCGGCTGCACAGACTGCCTACTCGATACAACTGAACCAATTCCACACTCCCACTCATGCTCAGCCCCCGCCTCCCATGTACAACGGAGTGTTTACTAGCCACCAACAAGGCGCCCCTCCGCCATACCCTACCCAACAGCCACCTGGCTACGGTCATCAAATGAATCTTATGTCAGGTCAGATGCCCCAGTCACAGTACGCACCGTCCCAGAGTCTTTATGCCCAAGCAACTACAAGAGCGGGTCGGCAACGTGCCTCCACGATGGATCCTCAGGGTGGCGGGGTCCCACCGACCATTCAGCGAGTTGCCAGCCATCTCGACCCGAACGCACCCATTCGATTACAGCCCAGCCCGGCATATTACCCTCCCCCTCCTGACGGATATGTTGACACCGGTGCTGCGAATCAACGACGACGCGGAAGTCGCGCAGGTGGCACACGTAACCGGGACTTCATTAGAACCCTTGAAGACGGTGTATTAGGGGGAGATGGCTTCATGAGTCAGAATCAGTGGCACTAAGCACAAATGTGCTGGAACCAGTTTGAGTGGCACCCGTGGGTGCATTAACATCTTGTATTAGCGAGTGCACTTTTGACCGGGCAAGCATAAGCTCCGGATGCGTGTCCTCTCAAGGCATGACCGCAGAGCTGCTCCAAAGTATCGTTCTGTTTTGCTTGATATTTGGACCCTTGCCCGCTTCCCTTCCAGCCTCTCTTGCTACTAGCCTTTGCCATCCAACATGCCCCGGCCATGAATGAAAAGTCTTCCAATGTGAACTCCGTTCCATCAAGTTGTGCACTTGGTCTGGCACGGTCTGCGGACTAACAGACGGCATAGCTTCGGGCTTTGGCTAGGAGGGGATAAAATGCAACATCAGTCCCCCGCTATGGTGCCAAGTGTGCAACATTTCACGGGCGCTATTCACCGACGACGCCCCTGACGCTGCATGGAGGTCCCTATTCACAACCGCCTTTCGGGTGCTCGGGTGCTCGCCGTCGGTTTACTGTCTTGCAATCGAGTTCTTCCAGATTTGTGCATGTGGCTGTTGTCGGCATAGCCAGGAGTACTTGGAAAGACCGCGATTTATGTTATTTGTTACCGCATTATCATGTTAAATGTTACATTTTGCTTCTTCTTTTCTGTCCGGAACTGATACATCCTTTCCCATTATAAATCTGTTCCCCTTTTTCTACCTTTTATTCGAACCCGTTTAAGAGAAGCACCATTAAGCTTGGATATTTGGATTTCATCAATATCGAACCACCGTCAGTTTTTGCGCAAAGAAAGCCTCTGCTAATCTCTCCCACTCACTTAATGGGGTGCAGGTTGAAGGAGAGGGCATCTGATTATGTAGATCAATTATCTAAGCCCATTTATTTGATGTGAACAATCCTCTCCGCACTGTTAGGACGTTTAGTCGCGGAGGCGCGATCCGTAGTACGATGGATGATTACCCGATACGGTTAGGCGCCACCTCGCTTAAATTTCGTTGTGGCTCGCGGTCTGACTCTGCGGCTCCAACCCTCACAACTTGATTTTCTGAGAGCGAACCGACGGGCTTTAAGGGAATCGTCCTTCGAATAATTCCACGACCGTGCGTCTCACCACTTAAGGAGACGGCCATTTTTTACACCCCGCGACGCTTTCCGGTCCGAATTACCTGAAAATCCGCCAACATGTCGCGTTTCTTCTACGGTAGCGGTAGCGACAGCGATTCCAGCTCCGATGAGGAGGAGCTTGTCACCGATCACGAGGAGGAGGAGAAGTCTGAGGAGGAATCCAGCGAGGAGGAGGAGGAGACTTCGGAGGAGGAGTCCTCCGATGACGAGGGTGAAACCGGTGCCAATCGTTTCTTGAGGGATGCATCGGAGAGCGAGGAGAGCGAGGATGAGGAGAAAGTAACGGTTGTGAAGAGTGCCAAGGATAAGAGACTGGAGGAACTTGAGGGCATTATCAAGTTGATCGAGAATGCCGAGAAAATCAACGACTGGGCTGTTATCTCGTCAGGTGCGTTGGATATCGGCTGAAAGCTATGGCCGTGTAGGGATAACTCTGGTACATGCATACTGACTCAAAGGATTCAGAGTTCGATAAGCTTAACCGCCAGGTCACCAAGGTCACGCAATCGGGCCCAGTTCCCAGGATCTATGTCAAAGCCGTTGCCGATCTCGAGGATTTCGTGAACGAGGCTGTTACGAAGCAAAAGTCATCGAAGAAGGCGATGAACGCAAGCAACTCCAGGGGTTTCAACGCGGTCAAGCAACGTATCAAGAAGAACAACAAGGAGTACGCCACTCATATCGAGAAGTATCGCAAAGATAAGGATGGCTACATGGAAGGTAAGGAAGAGGAGGCTAAGCCCGCCGTCGTAGCCCCGCGCTTGACCAAGGTTGAGCGCGTTGTCGAGGCACCTGCAGCAGCAATCTCTACTGATGATGGTTTCGCTACTGTTGGCCGTGGTGGCAAGACCCTGCAGTACACCCCAGAGAGCATTCTCAAGCACCTCCGCGTCATTGTCGAATCCAGAGGAAAGAAGAACACAGACCGCCTCGAGCAGATCAAGACCATGGAGAAGCTCCTGGAGGTTGCTCAGACTCCTTACCAGCGCATTCGTATCTACCTTACTCTTCTCTCTACCCGCTTCGACATTAGCTCTACGTCTTCCGCCAACTACATGAGTGTCGACCAATGGAAGCTTGCTGAGAAGGAACTTGCTGCTCTGCTGTCTGTCCTCGAGACCAACCGCGACCATGTTGTCACTGAGGGAGCTGAGGAGTGGGAAGATGATGAGAAGCAACCCCAGGTCAAGCCCGGCGAGACCCTGCACGTCCCAGGCAGCATCGTGTCTCACGTTGAGAGGCTCGACGACGAGCTGACCCGGTCCTTGCAACACATCGATCCCCACACTGCTGAATACATCGATCGTCTGAGCGATGAGAAGCAGCTGTATACCAACCTTGTCCGCGTTCAGGCCTACGTTGAAGGTCTGGTCCAGGCTGAGAAGAGCGATCCGCGTCAAGACAGCCTCAACCGGGTTGTCATGCGCAGATTGGAGCACATCTACTTCAAGCCTTCTCAGGTTGTTACAATCCTGGAAGAGGGTTCCTGGAAGGCACTTCCCTCCGAGTTGGACTCCAAGGTTACTCCTCGTGGAAACGCGAGTGATGTGACAGGACTGGTCCAGACCCTGTGCAACTATCTCTTCACGTACAGTGACGGTATCATCAGGGCCCGTTCCATGCTGTGCCAGATCTATTTCCTTGCCTTGCACGACCAGTATTACCGTTCCCGTGACTTGATGCTCATGTCTCACCTTACCGAGAACATCTCCAACTTCGATGTCAACACCCAGATTCTCTTCAACCGGACCCTGGTTCAAATCGGTCTGTGCGCATTCCGTGCTGGCCTTATCTACGAAGCCCAAAATACCCTGTCCGAAGTGTGTGGCAGTGGCCGTCAGAAGGAACTTCTCGCTCAAGGTATCATCCTCCAGCGTTACTCTACTGTTTCTCCTGAGCAGGAGCGTCTTGAGCGTCAGCGTCAGCTGCCCTTCCACATGCACATCAACCTGGAACTTCTTGAGTGCATCTACCTTACCTCGAGCATGTTCTTGGAAGTCCCTCTCATGGCTCAGACCTCTTCTTCACCCGAAATGAAGCGCCGTATCATATCAAAGACCTTCCGTCGTATGTTGGATTACAATGAGCGTCAAGTATTCACTGGCCCTGCAGAGAACACTCGTGATGGTGTCATCATGAGCGCCAAGTTCCTTGCTGCGGGTGACTGGAAGAAGGCTGCAGAGATGCTCAACTCCATCAAGATCTGGGATCTGATGCCCCAGCCCGACAAGATCAAGGAGATGCTGTCCCAGCAGATCCAAGAAGAGGGCCTGAGAACTTATCTTTTCACATATGCTCCCTTCTACGACAGTCTTTCTATCTCCACCCTGTCAAGCATGTTTGAGCTGTCTGAGAAGAAGATTGCCGCCATAATCAGCCGTATGATATCTCATGAGGAGCTCGCCGCTGCTCTTGACCAGGTCAACGATGCCATCATTTTCCGCAAGGGTGTTGAGCTGTCGCGTCTCCAGTCCCAGATCGTCACTCTTGCCGACAAGTCGATGAACCTTCTGGAGGCCAACGAGAAGACTCTCGAGCAGCGCACTCAAGGCATGGCCAACGCTTTCCAGCGCGATCAGGGCGCCGGCGCCCGTGGAGGCCGTGGCCCTGGACGTGGAGGCCAAGCCCGTGGTGGACCCAGACTGCCAGGCGGCCAACAAGGTCGTCGGCCCGGTGGACAGCAATTCAGCGGTGGTGCATTGGGCGGAGCGATCAAGGCATAAAATTGTTTGTAATGGCATCCCTTTGTTTTCATGGTTCTAATGCTCCTGGAATTTAACTACGTATGATCCCATGTGCTCTTATTATTGACGAATATTTTGTCAATCTCTCGATTATTCTTTTCTTGATACATATGGCATTTCCTCTTTTACAGATAAATCCCCTTTCAGAATTGGACGAAGTGCGGCCGAGAAATAGGTGCTCGAAGCAAAGCAAAAGCAAGGAAACGGACGTAAACATAGACATATTCGGACCAAGAAACTTATTCTAGGTATGTTTTATGTAGAAATACGAATGTGATGGTATATTTATAATTTTCATTCGTATTCTCAGCCAGATAGGACTAGCGATAGAATCCGATTGTTGGGGTTTTACCCGCTGTCCCCAAATATATATATTCCCCGACGTAGTCTAGGGTGGGCAGCGCCCATACACAATACTTCGCCAATCCATCTAGTAATTCATCTGTTCCTCCATTAATCTTTACGCGTCTGCAGCCTCTGATACACCACAACGGTAGCTGTGTATGTTTCAACGTCTATATAAGTGAGGGAGGTTTCGAATTGGTTGAACGAAACCTTGGGTGCTATCTACTCCATCGCCATAAGATCTTTTGAAATAGAGTATCTCTCCTGATCGAAAGAATAGCTTTACCCTAGACAACAGCCTCATCCACTATCGTCAAGTAGATTCTGTGGTGACCAATACTCATTCTCTTCACCTTGGCCATCAAGCCAGACCAGACCGTC
The DNA here is from genome assembly GCF_001792695.1 of Aspergillus bombycis. Taxonomy (NCBI): domain Eukaryota; kingdom Fungi; phylum Ascomycota; class Eurotiomycetes; order Eurotiales; family Aspergillaceae; genus Aspergillus; species Aspergillus bombycis. The sequence continues at coordinate 113,337 of NW_019170063.1, forward strand.
TGCCAGAAGGTCATCAATAACAGTCTGCGCCCGAGCCTTTTCCCAATTTAAATTTATTTGCAACATAGATATACTCACGTAGCCAAGGATCTGTATAACCTCGAGCACTGTGGCCTGATCTGTATTAAGCTCCTTAGGGATCGATCGGATGTATTGTTTGCTACCAACGCGGACAATCGAAAATCCAGAGCCCAAAGGTTCCAAAGACTTCACGGCACGTAGAACATCGTCACTAAATTGAGAAGATAGCAATTAGTATACCTTATGTACTGCATGGTTCGAGGGCTCATTACTCAGTTACTTCCAACCCGCTCCCTATAGCCTTGCCTTTGCCTACACGTTTACGGCACTCCTCAACGCCTATCAAGCCTCCATTCTCACTCCTTGTTTCTCGGCAAAGCTCTACTATACGGACGGCCAGCTCGAAGTAGAAGTCATTCATATCCCCGCCCATTATCTGGGTCCAAAAGCTTGCCCCTTCACCCATTCCCTTCCGACCATTCTTGCCTCTGACGTTACTCGCTGCAAGTGGGTCAACACCGATCGCATTGCACATTCGAGCAAACTCTGCACGGAATGAAGGATTTGACTTTATCGTCGAGCTATGCTCTAATGCGAATGTGTGGAGCAATGACTGGAACACGGATAATTGTGCCTGCAGGGAGGAGAGATGCGTGGAACGTAGATTGGCGCCATGATTGGCGTAGGATTGGCTAGCCTGGGAGCGGTTTGCGAAGGCGCCTAGCCCGACACCTCGACGCGATGCCATGGCAATTTATAGTCTAGGATAGCTATTAGGTAGAGAGGAGGGACGTGGGGTATGGAGAACATTAAGATTGGCGTCATGTCATCGGTTATCGCCAGCGCCTTATCGGAGGCGGTCAGCTGACAGGTCTCTGCCCTAAGCAGATCACCCAGAAGGGGAAGGTCGTTGTCCTGAGGGAGGCTAGCCGTTTATGGGCTAGCGCATTGACCCACCCACAAACTCGTTTTTCTTCAACTCGAAGCAATTTTCTTTTTGAACTTCTTCCAGTACGACAGCATTCGCCAACCGCCCATCTCGCGAACTCAACGGACCGTCGCAATGGCCTCTACTGCTACGTATGATACCCTTTAGCGGATGCCCTTTCGGTTGCTTCGCTTTATGAGCTTGTAAGGGTTGAAGTTATAGTCGTCCTTCTCGCTGGAGATGCTGCGATCAGAAACGGTCGCTGGGCACCAGCTCGATTTTTCCCGTGACATCTGTCTCCCTCCATGGACTTGCGCCTCAGTAATATGAGCACGAGATGATGGATTGGGTTCACAACCGTCTGGGGTATTGAGGCTGAAAGCCATAGCTGCTTTCTCCTTGAAAGAAATTGTTGCGAGCTGCGTTTCCATCTGAGTAGACCCGAAATGGTTTGACAAGGATGGGACGAACGGCGTCAACACTATTTTCCTGAGCGTTATGTTCGGGGCCTTGTCGGATGAGAATTCTATGATTGTCGCTGTCATCGCCGAGTTGCGAACCCATGCTGAAAATGCATGACTAGTTAGCAACTTTCCATTACCGGCTGGCGCGCCCTTCATGTCTCACTGATTAAATACATGTCGTCGAGTGCTTCTTTATTTCTTGCCTTCAGTTGAGAATGCCGCGCTATAGCTGCAGTTCTTACACTCGGCGAATATATGCATATTTTTGCATGGACAGACTAAACTGACCTTAACAGCACCGTCCCCACTCAGGACCATGTCCTCGTCCCCGAGACTCTCCTGAAGAAGCGCAAGAGCCAGGAGCAGGCTCGCGCTGTCGCCCGTGAGGAGGCCGAGAAGAAGAAGGCCGTGAGTATTCACTTTTTTTTTTTTCCCTTTCCCTTTTCACATAAACGGGTGATGATAGCAACCACTACGCGACTAGACCATCGGTCGATGCTGTCGCTTCTGTTAACCATCTTTCGGGGCTGACGTTAACTCTACCACTATCTTTGTCATGAATACCTTGGTAGAATTCTCGCTAACAGAGAATGTATAGGCCAACAAGGAGAAGCGTGCCACTATCTTCAAGCGCGCCGAGTCCTACGTCAAGGAGTACCGCGATGCTGAGCGTGAGAAGATCCGCCTTGGCCGCGTTGCTCGCAAGGATGGTAGCTTCTACGTTGCCGAGGAGCCTAAGCTTGTCTTCGTTATCCGTATCAAGGGGTGAGTTTTTGTGGCTTGTCCATTGCAGAAGATCAGGCGACTAACTATTGCCACAGTATCAACAAGATCTCTCCCCAGCCCCGCAAGATCCTGCAGCTCCTCCGTTTGCTCCAGATCAACAACGGCACCTTCGTTCGCCTTACCAAGGCTACCCAGGAGATGCTGACCATCATCAACCCCTACATTGCCTACGGTTACCCCAACCTCAAGAGCATCCGTGAGCTCATCTACAAGCGTGGTTACGGAAAGGTCAACAAGCAGCGTGTTGCCATCTCCGACAACCAGATCATCGAGGAGAACCTCGGCAAGTACGGCATTGTCTGCGTTGAGGATCTGATCCACGAGATCTACACTGTTGGCCCCAACTTCAAGCAGGCCAACAACTTCCTCTGGCCCTTCAAGCTCTCCAACCCTACTGGTGGCTTCCACAAGCGCAAGTTCAAGCACTTCATCGAGGGTGGTGACTACGGTAACCGTGAGGAGAACATCAACGCCCTCATCCGCCAGATGAACTAGATTCGCCTCCTTTGGGCGATTGGTGTTCGTACTGGGACAAGGACTATGACGGCATGATGGTCTGATTTAGTACAAAAATGAAAAGCTTGACGCACTCTATAGCTTGATACCCTAAACGTTTTGATTTCTGTTTGGTAATCTTCCTGCCTGGTAAACCTCGTAGAGTCTTCCAACCTTTGTACTCCGGAGTATGTTCACACAAATTTTCCCCCACCGTCCCCCCACCATAGAAACACAGCAACGATGTCTCCGAAGAGTTTTCTAACTTCACGACAAGCATTGCCCACCCATGAACATCAGGAGATCAAGTTGGATCCTTCGGTGAAGCAACTTGAAGTGGTATGTTAAATTGTACGGACACCGCATACCTTTCTATCTTTCGGAGTCGAATCTTGCACGACTTTGGGTTGTATATGTATTCTAGTCTATCCCAGTCTTGAAGTAATATCTACTGTGATACGAACCGGTTACTCAAAGTATAGATTAAATTTAGCTGCATAGAGCTTCTTGGCTATGGTTTGCCCCTATCTAGGTTCGATAGCGTAAGAACAGCACGCCTCCACAGTACTAAGAAGCCCTCCCGCTAAGCGCCCATCCTCCTGCTTCCTTCGAGGACGCCCCGTTTGTTTTCACGAGGAGTCTTTCCTGGCTCCGGCTGAGATCAGGTCTACGGTACGACAGTTGATCGGGTCTAACCCTAGCCTAGTAAAGTATACATCGGCACCCAGCTGCTCTTGGCCGCGATCGTCGTAAAACCTCCCCCCCTCCCCGACAGCATATTTAGTGGCATAGAGTCGCGCACCTTGCCCGCTCAATTTGCAGAAAGTAGGATAATAGGCCTTGTAGTAGCCACCAAGGAATACCCCGAAAGGTGAACTTTCATCCTTGCCGCGTAGCCGAGCCATCATCCTAACCTGAGTTAACATGACCGTCCGATGAAAGACTACTGGGGGTAACAGGGTTCAACTCACGCGAACAAGTTTCCATCCGGCATAGACTCACCGTCATTGACCCGAGGAGTCACGATCACTTGCTGAGTCTTCTCGTATTGGTCTGGGTCAAAGCCGAGGAACCGGCCCATGGCGTCAAATGCATACAGACCCGATTGGGGGTCAACCGTTCCCCACGGCTCACTCACTTCGTTCTTCTCCCCATCCTTGGCCAGGTAGAGGTAGCCATCCGTCCCAGTGACTAGGTACGAGGTTTGATTCCTGTCCATAATAATCGACCACCACTTTGGCTGGTCGTTACCCCCAAGGTTGCGGGCGAGGTCTCGCACTTGGGTCTGCGTATTGACATTGAGTTGGCTTGCTCCACCAAAGTGCTTTTCGGTGTCCGAGACGACCGTGCGGTCAGGCTTCACAGCATCTCTATCGAACCCCTTCGAGCTAACGCATCCTAAGCTTTTGTCGAAAGTGAGTCTGTTATCAACTTCCAGATTGTACTGGTTGAATGTGTTAATCTCCATCTTATTTTTAGAACCCATGTGGAGTTCAACCCCGGGGCAGGTGGACCTTTCGCTAACCAAGGTTCCTGCGGACAAATAAAACGATGGAGTATCGATGAGAGCGACAGTTGATTTAAACGTTCCGTTTAGCACATCGAGGCCTAGCTCGAGCCCAATAGGAAATCCCATCGCAGCGGTGGCCTGCATGAGGCCCTGGGTTTGGGCTCTGGGCACAAACGATGGCCTCAGCCCATCGATAATCTTGCTATTCCCCTCGTCCCTGAGGTCAAGGAGCGCCCGCCCTTTGCTGAGGGTAACTACCCCCCCAACAAGTGCTTCAGCCGTGCCATCGATATCTAAGTTCAGTGCTGACGCGAAGGTCACCTCCGAGCCCAGAATAAAGAGGCCTGGGATTGTAACAAGGCCCACGCGGGTTGCATTCAGCTGCCGTTTGACTGCCACGGAGCTGAATTTACCGTCAACGGTAATACCTAGATGGGCAGAGACCTTAATTTCCGATGTGCTGTCGACCACAAATGAGCCGTTGGTCAATCCGTGAGCAAGGTGAAAACTGAATCTGCCTTCTATAGTGAATTTTCCTTCAATACCACACTTGACACAACTAATCATGAGGCCCGTGTCCTTTTTTTTCCGGTTTGTTCCGTCGTACTTGCGTATCAGATACCCATGTTCCCCTAGTGTGAGAGGTCCCTTGCCGCTTGGTCCAGGCTGAAGAAATTCATGAAGGTCGTAGTCATATTGATAGAAATGGTCGTAACCCTTTGTGAATTTCTCGTAGAAAAACCCAACACCATGAGCCACTATCTGGCTAATGACCCCGGAGACTTGACCAACTAAAGAGCTGCGGGCTTTCTAGAAAGCCAATCAGTACCATTCAGGTGAGAGAATTAGGGGGCCAAGGGAATCAAGTAGTGGATAACAAGAACATAAAGGATCACACACGGAATAGCATAGCGCAGAAGAGAGGCAAAAAGGCGAGGGATTACGTACCTCAGTAGCTTCCTTGACAGCACCAAAGGGATTCGCATTAAAGTCCGCTTGGACAAGAGAATTCGAGCGAGCCATTTGGCTATGAAGATCCCGCCTCATCATCGTCCCATTCAGACCGACCGGGTCAATGGGAGGAATAGGCGCCTGAGGGTTAACATGAGTAGTATTAAAAACTCCTTAGCCGCAGCCATGTTATGCTCGATATCCATAGTACTAGTACTGTTCGACATGGGCCCCGAAGTAGTCCCAGCACGCTTGACATGGCCCTTGATCTGTAGAGCTCGCCTCTTCTGCGCGCTATCCTCGTACGTACCCCAGGAAACCTCCCCCGACTCTACAGCATCTGGGTCGTCGATTGGAGCCACAGGAACCGACAAACAAGTTGCACCAACACTGGTGGCTGGCTGGGAGACGCGAAAGTAGCTCCGTTTGTGGCCGGTAGTGTCACCACATCCGAGGTGGTAGGTAACTAGCTGGAAAGCTCCTGTTTTGGCGTCCGCCTTCCAAGTCTCCAGGACAATTGCCTTGGCTTGTTCAGTTGTGAAGCAGACTTCAATGGAATTAACACCACACCGGATGCTTTTCAGATGGTCTGAATGATCGAACACCACCGTAGGGTGGTTGAATGTGACTTGAATCTGGGAGTGCTTCGAACCATGGATGGCCTCTTTCATGAATTGTGAATGTCAGAAAAAGAAAATGTCAAGGCACAGTACGCTGCAGGGTGGCTCACGTTATTGAACAGCAGGAACGGACTCGACAGTCCTTGGTCCACGACAGACCCCCACAGTGTACCATCGAGATTGATACCCCCGACAAACCGACTGCCGCCCAATATTGTCTGCGTGGCTGTTACTCCGCCGAGGGAATGGCTAATGATAGTTACTCGATCAAGAGGGAGGATATGCAGGTTTCCCAGGGACAAGGGAATAAGTCTCTGACCACTTTTTCGTCGTGGATTTGATCAAGTAGAAATATCATGTCTCGAACACGAGCATTCATGGATGACCCGTATTCTGCGTCTGTACTGATGTTTCCGAGTACGCCGAGAACCGTGTCGCCATCGGGATATTCCACGATGTCGGCATCATACGGGTGGTCAACGGAGACGACGGCAAACCCGCTACTGGGAATATCCTGTAGCAGCGATGTGTACATCAATCTCGAGGTTCCCACAGCTGGTGTGAAAAGCACGACTGGATAATCTCTCTGGAGACTGGAAAGTGGTGGCTGCTCCTGCTGCTGTGTCTGCGTCTGGATGCGAAGGGACTCGAACGTTCCTGGAGGTGGTCCAAGTGACTGGAAACTCTCGTCTTCATGCCTGGCTGTTGCATTCGGAATGTATGGTGTAGAGAGTACACTTCCGCAATTGACGAGTGTAAAGGTGGTGACCATGATAGAACGGTTACTTCTGGGGTCAAATGGATCGGCTCGAGACTGGTCGACTAGTCCACTTGCATGAAGCGTGACGTCGCATGGCCCGGTGCTTGAAGGAAGAGGGATGATTGCCGTTTGCCCTAAGCCGATGAGAAACAAATAAACGGAGCATAGGGTCCCCTTTCATTCTGACGGCTTCTTGACGACGAGGATTAACAGAAAGCATACATATGATAAGATGGAATCATCAGCGGGAATTCAGCGGCAAACCATCTTGTATTTATACTTGACTAGTCCGAGGCCGTGGCTGATGACCCAGCCCCTATGTAGATGTCATTATTCGGAGTATTTGGTCTTTTCTTTGCCCGACAAGAGGACCTTGACGTTGACGACGGGCCTCACAGGAGACTGATATCCACCATGACGTCTCACAATACCACTCATAAATTTGCCTATCTGTGATGTATTGCCACATACGAGATCGGTCATATACCTGGAAGCTACACGGTAACATTGGAACAACTATTCTAAGCTTCAGGAAGGAAACAGATTCTAAGAAGTGAACTATGTACCAGGTAGTTACTGCTCGGTAAGTAACTGAAGAGAACGAACGGTAATATAGCCATTCTCTTGATTCCACTGGAAGCTGGATGGCATACGAGGCATTCATTTTAATGATTGTATAGCGGGTCACCTAAATGATGACCGCCTCCGAGAGATCTCAGGCCTACTAGTCCGGGGGCTACAGGCAGCCTAGGGCCACGAAAGGATTGAGGAACGAGCAAACTGACAAACCCTAAGACCTCCAGTATGCGTAATGATTCCACTATCAGAGGCAATAAATGTCTCACTAAGAAAAGATATGTTCATCGTCAACAGCCGATTCGAATCAGCTGTTCCAATATGCGATACGCTTATGCAAAAAGCAAAAAGCAAAAAAAAAAAACCCTGTTGAAGGCCTTGCCTCGCTGAAAATCCAAGACTCTCCAAGTAGGCAGTCTCTAAGGCCTCCGAACACCATCTCTAGTCTCTACGAGGACGGTGCATGTTAAGCATGATTAGCTTCGAGCTAGCTCCATGCATTTCCCCATCCCCTGTCGCCCTTCGGCTACAATGCCACTTCTCTTTTGCAAGGCCAAGTTAGATGTATGCGCCAATTATTGTTTTGAGGATGACCTCGCTCCAACTGGCCCGACCCAAGCTGACCCGAATTATCCGAGCGCTACTCCCAGGTGGAGAAAGTAGTAACACCGACCATGTTTTTGGCACCGACGAGATATCAGTCACTAGTTAACGCAGGAAGATGACTTAGCAATGATTAGTCTGGTCGAGGACTCGCTGCCGGAAGTTACGGTGAGCCTATCCTTGCCGGATATACATTTATGAAAGGCATTAAGCAATACTAGAAGAAACCCAAGGATCCGGTCAGCTAATTTCTAATCCTTGAAAATTCTGCAGGATCTCACATATTCATCTATGTTGCTTGTATGTAGAATACTGAGAGCTACTAGCCATCGAAAGCTGCTACGTACAAGCCATAACTTTATACTATAGCTAGTAGTACTTCGGAGATGTTCGCCCAGAAAGCTGTCAGTGTTGTCCCCGGAGAGTAAAAATAAAACACTCTAAGATTATTTCCGGCATAAGCTATAGTCATCCGGGACTAACTAAAGCTCCTGGTATATATTTACTAAGTAGTCAATTAAAAGTATAAAGGGTATATAGAGTACTTCTGTAGTGCCATCACAAAAGTGGTGGCATCTGAATTGGATAACAGAACCTAACTCGCAGCGAAACATTTCACTCATACACCAATGACCCGAGACACAAAAAATGAACACTCACGAAAACGGTTCAGTATGCAAATAGACCTCAGCACCTCCTCTCACGCCCGCTTTTGCGCCTCAGCAGCCGCATTCCGAACGTCATGTAGCATGGAGGCAGGACCGCACGCAAAGATAGCGATCCTGCGGCTACCCATGGTTGACGTAGCTGTATCGACAATATGAGGGAGGTTAGGCCGGGGACCATGTCGAATTGTGCTCACGTGCTGGTCTATTGCTGCAGTACCACTGCCTTTCTCTGATAAGGCAGGCTCAACCTCATCGGTGATGTCGTTGGATGGCTCTTTGGCTCCTGGTGCAGACACCGGCGTTTGGACATGCTCCAACGAGGTGTCATGAATGGAGACAGATACTCTTTTGGCTGGCATGTCGTGCATGGAGACCCTGTCCTCAATCTCCTCCCTGTACCACTCGGCTACGTCGGCATTCCGCGTGGCGAAAACGACTTGAATATCTCGTTGCTGGAGATCTGGCATATTTCCATACACCCTAAGAGCTTCTTCGACGATAGCTAGAGAAAACCCACCGCCGGAGCCACCCGCGATGACAAGAGCCGTATCGAATTCGGCGGGAGTAGCAGTATCAGATATCCCGCCATAGGGCCCTTCCAAAAACACGGTCTGGGAGAACACGGGGCTTTTAGCCGCTATCTTTGCCAGACGTGCCGTGATGCCATGGTGCGGCTTGACGTAGAACACGATCTCAGATGCCTTGCCGACCTTGTCCGGGTCATGTGACAGAGAGCAGATGGTGAACGGGTGCGCTGTGAGGCAGTGCAGGCCGAGCTGTGGGCTCACGAATCGAATGAAGACGTGCTGACCTGGTCGCCAAGACATGATTGTCGGGATCCTGATGCGTACAAAACCGCAAGGGAGCAGGTCAATTGTGGCTGCGTGACGGCCGTTGATGAGATGCGTGCGGGTCCATGCTGCAACAAGACTAAAGAGATATACTGCACCTCCGGCAACAAAATAGTCCCTACAGCGGTTAGCGGACTGTATGTTTTCCGACTTAGAAGAGCTTACCAAGATGTAAGGCGGAAATCACAGTGAAAGAAGAAAAAGAGAAGGAAGAGTAGTGCAACTAGGAAGTGTGTTGCCTTGAAAAATTCATAATACCGGTTGCTATAATTGATTAGTGATGTTCGACGTTTGATAGGTGTGAGCTTACCGAATAGATGGCAAGGACATGAATGTCAGATACGCCTGTGGAATTAAGGTCGCAACCCCAGTCCAGTAGACCACGCTGGTGTTCCATTTCTCGACCATCTGCCCTTTCCAGATATTGAAGACTATGAACGGGAACGTATGTATCAAAGCCAGGACAAACATGGCATAACTGGTCCAATAGTGGTAGACCTAATCGGTTAGCCATGCTATATAATTTCTAGCCTTTATTAAAATACCTGAAGCTTTTCATGAGACACTCCAGTCAATGCTGATATCAGGTTGGCTTTGGCGCCCAGAGCCCTGCGCTGGTCAGCATCGGATATTGGACAAGGGTTAAGGTACCCACAGCACAAAAGGCAGTAATGCCAATGCCATCCATCCAGTGCGAGTTGCGATAGGCGGACTGTTTCCATAAGAGACTGTGCCATCTTTCGAGTTGGGCCAGTAGTAAGGTCTAGGACCGAGCGTCATGGCTATATCTGCATCAGCAATATGAAACCCATGGAGCGAACTAGGGGTGCCAACCAAAGAAAAAGATTGTGCCTATGATACCCAGGAGAATCACGCCCAACGACGGAGAGCAATACCGAATTGCAGGTAGTTGATAACCTTTGTATGTGAGGTATCGCCCAATGGCCGTCGTTTTCCGCCATATGCCGCTTCGTTTTGCTCGTACTGGTGCGTACTTGGAGAGAAAATGGACGATTGTAAAGGAGCCGATAGTCGCACAAAGGAAATACACTGTGTTTAATGAATAGACGTGGTCTGCTTCGTACCTGTACCGGGTCCAATCATCAGCAGGGGATTTCTAATATTGGTAGAGAAAGAGAAAGTACCAGTATCTCCAGTACCCTGACCGATAGGCACATTGCTCCGGTGTCATTTTGCATGTATCGGCTCTGGACGAGTGGAACATGACCGGCATATCCAGCCATGGCAGGCCGCCGCTGGACTTTTCATCCATGGACATCATCGTGACGGTTGCACGGCACGAAGCTCATCACAGTCTGAGAGACCAGGTTTGTACCGATGATTATATGTAGATGCCTGCACTAACAAGGGAGGACTTCTGCAATAGGATGTTTTTTTTTTTTTTCGTTTTATGAAAACGTTCCAAGCAAGGAAAAGATGGGCAATAGAGCGAAGGCAAAATATCGAATAAAAATCTTCAAGATGAGCTGTATCGGGGGACGTGTCAGATGGTGAATTCCTCCACTTCCAAACTCACTTTAGCACCGACATGATTGCACCATCCATGCGAGACTGGGTATGTGTCACCGATGCATGCATTGATCATCCCCGTGGCCTCGATTTACAATCCTCATCGCAACTGCCGCAGCCGTGTTAGGGTTGCAACATTCCTTAGCTGCTGATTGGCCGGAAGAGGCTGGGGATGCTCGCAATTGAGCAAATTTCTGGAATTTAGCGTCGTGTGGTGTCTCCCTGCACCGATTGAAATGCCGATCAGGTCAATTAAATCTCACGCACAGATACGCATGCAATTCTAGGAGTGAGCACATTTGCGTTGGATTCAATGGTCTAACATTTTGTTTGCAATTTTCAGCGAACAACTCAAATCTCATGGGATGTTCGATTGTAAACGGATCCTATACGGAACTACAACTCGAGAGTAAGAGACATCGGTTCCACGGAGTCAGTTGATGCAATAATCGTAATCATCATGTAAGTGAAAGCGTCATAACATGCCAAACAAAGGATGAAAGGCAAAAAAAATAACAGAATGAGAAAAAAAAGAAAAAAAGATACATCGTTGATCCGAACTTATCAATCCATGCCCCTTCCAGCTTAGCGTCCAGTGGTTAATTTGTTGATACGGACAGTTCCGTCGTGGTTGCCGTTGGATATGTGCTCTTCTCCACCGACTCAACTCCACTGCTACCCCATAGCCCGTGGTCTTTCAGAGCTTGGTATCCTCCCCGAAGGCTGTCAGCCACGATGCCCTTGGCCCGCAGCACACTGGTGGCCACCCGGGCCGTGTCTCCATTGTAGCAGATCACTAGCACATGATGGGACTCCAGCTTGGTGATTACACTCGGGTCCTTGAACATTGCTTCTAATTCCAGCCACTGTGCCTCTAGCACAGTGGGATCCGAGAACGGCCTCGCTGTGTGTGAGTCGAGACTCCGCAAGGGAATATTGACGGAGCCGGGAAGATGCCATGAAGCAAAGTCCGCCATTGTTCTCAAGTCTAGGACGCAGCACAGGGGCCTCAGCTTGATGTCACTTAGAAGACATTCCGACAAAACGCTAGGGGTATTGTAAAAATGAGTGAAAAGAACGACGGGGCTTCGCTCCCAGCTCTCGTCGTAGCGATATAGATCAACTTTAGTAAGTCCCTGGCGGCGAGTTAGTACATGGGAGTAGTGAGATAGAGTTACATTGAACTCACTTCATTTTGAATGGGGTGGAACTTGTCAGCTCCCAATTTTTGGAAATACTCCCCAATGTATTGATATGGCAGGTCACAACATAAAAAGACACAATGAATGGAACCATCAGGTCCTGCAAGGTCGGACAAGGTACCAGCTGCCTTGCGCTTTTCCAACATCTGAAAGAGACCTTGCAGGTTGAACCCAGACGAAGGGCCACAGACAATGCCTTCACGGCAAAGGTCCAGCGACAATGAAAAGGAGTCCGACGAATTGACTTCCTCAATCACATCAACGGCTGCTTTCCAGGGGAACTCCACGGGTTTCATCAAGGCGAACGACCTTGGGCCGGGAACACGATCGCCAGGGGCTGTGCACACGCCCAGACGGAGTACCGATGGCTTCGCTTCCTTGAAGTATGTGCCCAATCCGGTCATTGTTCCGGATGTCCCCATGCCTGCGCAAAGAACATTTATTTCAGGGAGCTGTTTGTAGATCTGGGGCCCCGTCCAGCGAATGTGTGATTTCCAGTTGTTGTCGTTCTCGTATTGGTTTGGGTTGAGGACACTGTCCGAATCGATTGCCATCCTCCGGGCACTCTGGATACCGCCACGCTCGTCATACGGTTCGGGTTGGGAGGGCCCGCCAAAAAGTGTGATATTGAGCCCAAAAAACTGCATCAGCTGGAGCTTGGCCTCACTTGTCTTATTGCTCAGGAATGCACGCGTGTCTTGAATTCCATGCATGACTCTGGCGATCATAGACATTGAGATCACCGTAGACCCGGAGCTGTACTCGATAATAGTGTTTGTTTTGCCAGGGGTCACACTGGTCTCGAGCATGTTCATCGCTACATTATTAGCGTATGCCCCTTGAGGATTCACTATATGGCGTATTGTACGTACCTGGCATGGCCTTGACATTGTTTGCTGGGTGCATCGTCATCATTTTGGCATAGATTCTTACACCATCGTGATAATATGGATTGAGATGTTCTGGAAGCTCAACTAGAGGGAGTGGAGGTTGGCAATCAGGATCAAAGTACTTCTTGAGGGAATCACGCCCGAAGTATACATTGCGTTCGTTGAGATTGGCCATTTTCCTGACTTGAATGGATGCTACCAAAAATGAAAGAAATGTCTGCCAGTAGACCTATAATACATAAGAAACGGCAAGGAGGGACGGCCTCTAAGTTATACTCCTGCAGGATGCATAAACCCCTCCTTGACGAAATCTCTTACATTTAACTTTAGCAAACCAGATTGCTACAGGGTCAAAGGCAACGACCCACCCCCATGGCGTTATTGTTCTCGTTCTAAGAACATAATTCTCCTTTTGAGGAAATGACTGGCCCCTTTCGACAATGAAGATCGTATCCGCTTGGTATAAAACGTGGATATTGGCTGGATAATGCATAAGCCGATGCTGGATAGCGCTATGGAGTCACATACATCGGGTAGGAAATAGTATGTGATTCGTACATATGGCAGAGATTTCCTTCCCCCAGGGTGCGAGGACAAGACAAGATCTTCACAGCCATTAAACTCAATGCCTCCCATAATTCCTTCATTACCGGTCATTGTGATGCTGGTCACTGCCAGTCCATAAGCTCGAGGCTTGTGAAGACCAATCCACGGGCAAAAGTCACTCACAAGGTCCCTGGTCAGGGTCTGATTGACATACAAAAAGCACGCAGGTCCTCACAATCTGCACGCTTTCTATCAGGTTCTGGACTTGTTGTTTTCTTGGCGACAGGCCTGTGTGAGTACCTTGATGAGTCCTTTTGAGCAAGTTGTGGAACACTGGCGCTGATCATTTCCTTAGCCCTAATCGACTAGCGGCAGCGTTTCACTCTTGTCTTTCTCCATCCCGTCAACGGAGCCGGAATTGATGATTCGTCATTTTTTACAATCATGGGCTACTTTATTTTTGCTGCAAAGCGATCTTCACCATCTCCATCTGAGGATCCGCTCGCTTAGAATTGCCCAGAATGTGACTCCGATTTAGGATGGTCGTATTCTTCGTCGTTTAAAGGCATGTGCCGGTTCTCGTCACTATACCTCACTTCCCCCCCACGCCCGATAGCTTCGAAATACTTCTGAGCACCATGTCAGGAGCAGTACTCAATTCGGACAAGCCTCCACGCTCGTCAGACTCCTCGGGGACGGCCGTCGCAGAGACCAGTGGGGAGACGAAGACACCCCATGCCTTCAATGAACAGACAAATTATGTCCCGAAAAGCACCATTATTACGGTACGTATACTAATAGCCACAAGAAGTTCTATCTTCGGCTGACAATGTTATCAGATATTCTTAGCATGCTCGACAGTCGACCTCATAGCATTGATGGACCAGACCACTCTGGCCTCCAGTTTGTCAATCATTGGAAATGCCTTGGATGCCAGTGATAAAGCCTCTTGGATATCTGGAGGATACTTTGTGTACGTGATGAACCAATCTGAGATCCCTTTGCGGGCGGCTAACAATCAGTAGCACCTCGACCTGTTTCCAGCTCATATACGGCCGCCTTTCAGACATATGGTCTCGCAAACTCGTCCTTTTCGTCGGACTCGGCATCTTCTTCATCGGTTCACTGGCAGCATCGCTTTCGCAGACAGCCACACAGCTCATAGTCTTTCGTGCCTTTACTGGTGTAGGTGGTGGTGGGTTGATGACCGTGGCCCAGATGATTGTTAGCGACGTGGTTCCGCTCCGTGAAAGGGGCAAATACCAGGGGATCCTGGGTGCAGTAGTAGCAATCGCCAATGGAATCGGACCTGTCATCGGCGGTGCATTATCCTCCATCAACGAGGATTCATGGAGATGGATCTTCCGACTGAATCTCCCACTCACGGCAATCACAACCCTCTGTGTGCTGTTCTTCATGCCTCTACGGAAGGTAACAGGGGACTGGAAGATGAAGCTCAAGGCAATTGATTTCGTCGGTGCATTTCTCGCACTAGGCAGTACCGCGGTCCTGCTTTTGGGTTTGACGTGGGGTGGTGGTGAATACCCTTGGGCTTCGGCCCATGTCATTGCCACGATTGTGGTAGGGTTTGCCGTGGCCGTTGGGTTCGTGCTCTGGCAATGGAAGGGAGCAACATACCCGCTCGTACCGATGCATATATTCAAATCTCGGATTGTGAATGGTGCGTGCTTGACTATGTTTATAAACGGGTGGAATTTCCTCGTCCAAGTGTACTATATCCCAACCTTTTATCAGCTGGTGTTCGGGTATTCCACTGTGAAAGCCGGTGCGATGCTTTTGCCTGTAACATTGATGCAGAGTATGTCTCTTCCATATCCCTTATCTGGACAGTTCCAACTGACGAAGGTATCAGCTGTTAGTAGTACCGTCTCAGGCCTTGTTGTCCACTGGGTAGGCCGTTATAGGGAGTGTATTCTCTTCGGTTGGATGATCTGGGCCGTTGGACTGGGTTTGTTCTCGACTCTAGATCAATCATCCGGCTTGGGAAAACAGATCGGTTACGGACTCTTGACTGGTGTTGGGGTGGGAAATACATTACAACCGTAGGTTCCGCCGAACATGAGAAGTGTGCAAAAGAATAATCTGACACTGACCTGCCCCAGCTCCCTGATCGCTGTCCAAGCAGGAGTTGAACGGAAAGATATGGCAGTCGTGACCTCCTTTCGGAAGTACGCCTACCACAATCCCACATATCAATTAACAAAAAGTTGCTGGAAGATGAAAACAGGCTAACAAAACCCAGTTTCGTAAGGAACCTTGGTGGCACGCTCGGCCTGGCCGTCGCCGGAACCATCATGTACGTACCGACAACCTGACTTAGGTAGCGGAACACCAACTAACCCTTGCTTTACGAATAGAAACAATCTCATCACAAGCTCGATCTCCTCGCTGGGCCTCACACCGGCTGAAACCCGCTCTTTCCTATCGAGCCCTCAAAACTACCTCTCCAAACTACCCCATGAAGAAGCAGAACATGCTCGGTCCCTATTGATCCCGGCTTACCGAAAGGGGTTCCGGATTATATTTCTGATCGGTACCGCATTGGCTGCCTTTGCGTTCGTTCTGGCCTTTTGGCTGATGCCCCAGGTGACTTTGAATCGGGCGGACGATGAGAAGTTGAAGGAGGAGGGAAGGAAAAGGGTTAAGGGGGAGGGAAACAGTGACAAGGAGGTAGTTGACAATGAGAGAAGATGATATACCGAGTAGCTGGCCTGGGGATCTTTTCTTTCATACCTAAGACTTCATTCCGTGCATAGACTTGAAATATAAAATTTGATCTATTACAATACGCATCTAACTAGATACTTTCGCCTCCGCAAACCTCGCCTTTCCCATCCAGTGCAACTCAGCCCCAGATAGTTTCGTTAAATCCAAGTCGTTGGGATTTCTCAATTTAACCATCCATTGAGTAAACGGTGTTGGCTCAGCATGTTCTTCTGTTGGGAATCGAGCGTGAACAACCGTATCACCTATCTCACCTGATTCCGTGATCTCATAAGAAAATTGCACTTGTCTTGCCAGGCTCGTAAAGTGGGAAATCTTTCCTTCCTCAATATCCCCATAAACCCCCGACGTCAGGATGTCAATGTCAACCTTTGCGACTCCATTGTGAATGGCTTCTGATCGGGGAACGACACCTCGCAAGAATATTTCCAGACCTTCCAGGCGGAAATGCGAGCCATCGTTGAAAACGCTGGCAAAGCTGTTCTTGTCAGCCGAGTCGATAGTCGGTGCAAGGGTGAAGCTGGCACTGTGGCTCTCGCCTTGCAGCCACTGGATCATTAACTCGCCATAGTTGGCAGGTAGCTGTTCAGCGCGATCAGTTAGGTAGACAGACACTGATAGCATGGGAATAGGCTTATCTAACTTCGCTTGAGGAGGTGTGGTACTCGAACGCTTCACGCAGTTAGTTGCTGGATGGCGAACAGACAATAAATGAAAAACATACGTTGGGAATCTGTGGCGTATTTTCTGTCCGCTGAATGAATTTCCCAGTCGAGAGTGAGGATATCAGATTTGAAATCGGCGATAGACTTCTGCGAGTCAAGTACAACTGAACTATCCGCTAGAGACTGGTATTTGTACGCCCAAACCAGTTTCTGCATTTGCATCACAAGGCTGGTTCGAACGGCCAAGATACGGCTGAAGAATTTGGCTTTAGCCTGGGTATACTGTTCCTTCTCGTCCTTAAATTGGTCCAACAAGTCCTCTAAAGCAGAAATGTCTTGATTACAGGCAATGACCTCCATCGCAGCCTGAACATACTCATGGCCAGCCCTCACAGCCTCTACCTGAGCTTGGGCCAATGCCTTGCCATTCATAGCTTGCCTCTGGAGAGCCAGCCGATATGCAGTAGCTCCTGGAATATTTTGATTGACTGCGTATTCCAACTGTTGGTTGGAATCAAAAATCCATTTATCCCACGCAGCTAGCGTTATGATAGTTCGAGCATCGGCATCTCTGTCGTTACTCTCCGTCACCTCGCCATAAGAAATTCTAACATTAGGGCCCGATTCAAGCTTCTTGATTGCTGCAACAAGATGTGTCGTACTGGGGTACATGCGTTCAAGGGTTTGTATGCAGTCACCAAGCGTCTCGAATGTTGATGATGGGATTATTTTGCCTGTTTTATCGGATTGCTTTTCTATTTGTATCGTATCGTCAATTGCGCTTGTGATATTTTTTGCAGCGTTACTGATACAAGATTTAGGTCCTGACGAGGGAATAGCAAGAGCATTGCTAAACTCTGTATCCTGTCAGTCCATCCACACAACCCTACGTCGATTAAAAGGATATCTGTGTGTGAGACTTACTGATGATTGCACTCAGGGCTTCAAACGCCGCAACGACGCATGTTGTCCTATACCATGTCGTAAGACCACCTTGAAACGTGGCTTCAGCATCACCGAGCTGCCTGTTATCAGTGTTGCACTGCTCTTGGCAACGAGCCACAACCGCGCACGCATCCCGATACTTCTCCCAGGCAACCTTTCTTAGAGTAACATCTTTACGTAGCTGGGTTTGCGCATGCTGAAGCAATGCCTTCCATGCCAGTTTCCAATTGCCCACATTGCATTCATTATCCTGAAAACGCTGATATTGCTCCTCAAATGCTGTAACCGCGTCAAGCGCATCGCGTACGGTGGACATATACCGGTCAATCTTCAGTACAGGAGCAGGACATATATCCGGCCCCATCATCGCCTGGGCTACTAGCTGTTGCCCCAATGCCACTGCCTGAGCATTGATCTGGGCATAGAAACTCAACGCTATATCGGAGGTCACTGAAGCAACATACGAGCAAATGGCAATGGCAATGGAGGGGTTCCTCCAAAAAAGTACTAGAGCAATGCGCAACTGCGTGTCGAGACTCGATTGCAAATCCTCATCCACCGCTCGAATGTAAACATCTTGATACTCGAGATCGATGTGATCTGGGGAGACGATCAGTTTCACCCCCACGTTTCCCGTTGCTGGGCCTAGCTCTAGGAGTAAGGCTCCCGATCGCCTACCGACACTGACAATGGCTGGTCAAGGACGGAAGCGTAGATATAAATCCAGCAAATCGTATCAGGAACTACCTTCAGATTGGTGGGTGTGTCCGCTGTAAGAACCCTTGCAATAATTTGCATTGATCCGTAGGCTTCTGGAGAGATGGTGATTTCTGGCTGTGTGAATGCAAAGATATCTGTATAAGCATACCATAGCTGGGATGGTGGTATCATGATCTTCGAAGCATCCAGATAGATATCCCGCTCGCTGATGCTATTCTATGGTTTGTTAGTTGCCTGACTTCAAGTAAGAGTGTGTTTTACTTGCCTGAACGGTTGTCTGTTCTTGTCTGAATGGAATGGACGTGACGACCCCACTCTGTGCATACTTGAGCCACTCAGCCGGAGACTTGGGCTCGGAAGGAATGCTGCTCATTTTGACGAATAGTTGTGCGATTTATGTATCAGATAAGATGGTCAGAGGGGAGTATTTCCTTTAATAAATAATATAATTGAGGTTCAAAGGAGCAACCCATCAGCCATCAAGTAAATGATTTTGTTCTAGACGTCTCCAGGGATACATAATAAGGGGTGCGCAACATCGAACAACGTATCTAATGATCCCATGAGAATAGATGAGATGGCGTTGCGGTAAGAATAAGATTACATTAATTCAAATAAATTAAATACCCCGCTCCGCCACAATTTCTCCGCCGCAGCCAAAAAAAATAAAAAAAATAAAAAAAACTAGCTGTAGATCGTGCCTTTTCCTTTCTCTCAACTCTGCCATATGGTCCCAATAATGGGGAGCCCCTGCTACAACTTCACAGTCAACATTCTACCCTAGCTGTTTCAGTCGACGACCTGCTTCTTTCTTCTCGCTCAAGAGGTAGTCGAGACCTGCGAGTTTGAATGATATGATAGGCGACAATGGCTCTTTCAGCGAATCCTCAGGCGCAAGTCCCTGTGTCAATTGAACTGCCGGGGACTAGGTAGTATTCTGAAGTTTGGGCGGGATCTTGGAGTCCCGCGGGACCCGCATTGTCATTCTCCGTGGGGCCGCGGGACCGTTCCATCGAAGGCCCATGATGGGATGATGGCTAAGGGATCGTATCGTCATTGACCGCGCTGAACGTGTCGTGTACCCATAACAGTGCTGCATGTACTCCGCGGCGAGGGGTTCCGAATGGCCAACTCTCGCGGTTCATGTCACTTCGCCAGTGAGTCTAGATCCTTGATGTGACATGGGGAAGCTAATCTGTCATCATCCCATCATTGTATCAACGACTCATCGAGTGTGCGATTGAACGGGGATGCAGAGGTATTTATGGATGGTGTAGTGCCACTATCCATTGACTCTCCGAAACATCAGTCTGAGAGGGCGAAACACAATAACGGACGCACTTCAGCGAAGCCATCTAGCCACGATTGGTCGGTCAGAAGCGCGTCAGGCCCTTTTGCAATCCATCATGACCATCCCCTCTCAGTTCAGGGATATTGGCATGGCCTTTATGGCAGCCGTGTCTCTTACGGCTGCGGCTCCCTTAACTACGGAGTCGGCCACCTACACGACGTACGACATGCCACTTGACTGGACCCCACCAGGCTTTACGACCAGTATATCTATGGGGTTACCGGCACAAGACCTTAGTGCTTTCGTGGACTGGACCTGGATCGGGCATTTTGTGGTTACTACCACCTGCTATGGAGACCCCACGGGTAATGGAGATAAATGTCTGAATCCGTTGCAAGAGCGTTTCTACCCGTCAGCCTCTCATACCTTCGAACCACTGCCTTCTGAAAGGTCTCTTCATTGGAATCCAAACCACTTTTTCGGCACGCTTCCCATTGATGCCGACATCGCCCGAGAGGTGGTCACAGTTGGACCCGTCGAGTTCACGGCGACCATTCAGGCATCCGATGTGCAATTCGATGCCAGACAGATCATGTTCCCTTTTGCTGCCGTCTTAGGATTCTCTCCCGTGTTTTCTGACGATATGAAGAATGGTGTGTATTAAACGATTAACACCGCAAAAATCAATATTCGTGATTAACGCATAGCAATAGCATCGATCCAATCCCCTTTCTACCAGGCTTATGAGGCCGGTGCTTGGAACAACACACAAACGGGATTCTTGTACTGCTATGGCACCAATAAGAGCCCCTGTGATGGGCACGACGGGATTCAGACGCTGGGAGGGTACCGAGACGACCTTGTGCATGGTGAGATCGAATGGCACAATATCATCAAGTTCCCCCTGGTCAATGATATTGATTTTATATACCAGCCGCCTGTGTATAACTACTGGACTGTGGAGCTCTCCGGGTTCGCAATTGGCGACGAGGAGCTTGCTGTGAATAAAAGCGCCGGTGCAGTCTTTGACCATGCCAGCTACGGCCGTGGCGCCCCTGTGTCGCAACAGGGATACCAAAAGCTGATTGACATGGTGAATGCGGTACCAACGTACCTTAGCCCTTTAGAGCAGCCCAACAATGCGCAGCAGATCTTTTACAAGTTTCCCAACAGCGCGATTGATAAGCTGAAACCCCTCAAATACAGATTCGGTACATCCAGCCGTGAATGGAAGATCCATCCATATAACTATGTGGTCCCTCATCCCGTTGACCCAGGCTACTCGATCTTGAACGTCCGTGCGCTTGGATGGGATGACTTTGTTATTGGGAACTTTGGTGAGACTTTCCTGATCGACAAATATATCATCCTGGATTTCGGTGACCCTGGATCATCATATATAAGAGTCGGCCTTGCGGATGCAAACTATACCCCTTTCCCTTCGCCCTTGGCCCTTGCGGGCTACGGCTCTGGCACTGCTCAACAACGACTCGGCAGCTTTGGCGCTGCCGATGGATATGATCCTCGTGGCCATAGCCAGATGTTGTTGGCCCCCAAGGGTAAAATGGCTGGTTTCTAGAAGGGTAGAGGGCATTTGTTCTCAACGGTCAGCGTTGTCGGAGGAATGCGCGTGTGATGCAGAGTGATAATTGAAAGACCATGTAATTATCCTATAGTATTGACATTCGTTCTCAAAAGGATATTTTGCCGGTCTTTATTTGCAGTGAAACTACTCTCACGTTTTATCTACTAAGCTGCCAACCGTGTAGGTAACTTTAAGAGCGTAATCCGTAAGCTCACATCTATCACGTTTTTTTTCAGACCTCACCCCGGCCTGTGAGCGCCAATTATAGCCCTACGTCTCCTTGAGCCTAGACATAAGCTCGGCAATGCTTCTACTCCCTGAGTATACAACGCAATAGAACTTCAGCTGTATCATAATACAATGTACCTCAATCAGATCAATATACTTTGTGAATCTGAGAGCATCTAATGGCGTCTGACATAGGGCCTTAACTTCCTGATATTATGGACTGATGTTATGGGTATCAGTGTAAGGGCTATTCCAGTGTAAGAGGAGCTTTCGGGGCGCTGGACACTAGTAAGTTGTAACGATACTTGGCACTAGAGGATCCCAGATATTTGCAGTTGTATAGAACAATATATTAGGATTACAGCAGAATAAACTA
This sequence comes from Aspergillus bombycis, assembly GCF_001792695.1. NCBI lineage: Eukaryota > Fungi > Ascomycota > Eurotiomycetes > Eurotiales > Aspergillaceae > Aspergillus > Aspergillus bombycis. The sequence continues at coordinate 135,293 of NW_019170063.1, forward strand.
TTTGGGAAATAGCCACCTACAATTCTGATATCTAGCCCTTACTACCTAGGATTGCAGCCTGCATAGATGATAAATCATTTTTTATTGTCATTCCGCCTCTAGCATACATCTGCTTCACTGAAGCATGCTCTGTTCCTGCTCATATTCAGGCAGAGAAGAACAACATCCGGGATGCTATATCCAAACGGGCACATTCCAAGGCAACTTTAGTTCAACGGCATCGCCGAGCGCATATTATCGGTCTTCCATAGATGCGATAGGTACTCCTCGTTGACTGCAGGGCATTCGATAAAGTGATCTCTCTTCAGGACGGCATCGGTGTTGGTGCGCGACAGCTGGAACATTGTGTGCCCGAGCTCAAAATACGCTTTCAAAGTCTCCAAGCGGAGCTGCTCCTGTTCGTGAGCCCCCTGTCCAACGATCTCTAACCACTGGTCCAAGTCCACCTTGCGGCCAGTGATCCCGTCGCCGCTAATCTTCCCCATCAACTGGGGCAGTTCATCGAGCGGAAGGGGGGACGGGTTGACAAGGTGATAGATTTGTAAGCCCGATGCCCAATCACCCTCTTCCGAGCGAGAAATCTGGCCGAGGGCGTGCACAAGATAGTCCACGGGGATGAAATCAATGACGAAGGGATTGGGAGTGGTGTGTGTCTTCGGGATTGCCCGATGACGGAGCATATCGACGAGCAGAGCACGAACCAAGTCGTCCTTGGGTGCGGGAACGCCCGTATGTGCGGCCTCAGTCACGGCGGAGGACCGGTAGATCGTGATAGGGAAGCCACGTGTGGAGGCTTGGGTGAAAAGCATCTCAGTGACCCAGCGGGATTGAAAATAGCCTGATTGATTGGTGGGCGGCGGCGTAAAATGGCCGATGGCGGTTTCACCCACGGCAATCTCGGGCCGTGAGCGTTTCGCCTGATTCCACGACTGCAAGTGTGGCACGCTCCAAGTCGAGAGATAGTGGATCTCGCTGCAGTGCCCGCCGCTCCGGGCGAACTCAATCAGGGTCAGTGCAGACGTGGTGTTGATCCGCTTCAGGCTTTGATACGTCTTCAGTAGCGAGACTTCCGAGGCTAGGTGATAGATCGTCTGGACCCTTCGCGCCAGGGCCTGAAAGCTGTGGTGAGAAAGTCCCAAGTGGGCCTCTGAGAGGGAGCCTGGCACGCAGTGCACACGCGACGAAACCTGTTCGAGAGCATTCGGATGATGGAGGAGACGATGATGACGCAAGGAGGCGATCAGCTGGTTGTGAGTGAGCGGGGCGTGCGTGCCGATGACATGAATCATGGTATGGGAATCTTGGAGAAGCAAGTGAGCAAGCATGTGGATGCCATTAAAACTTTCCGAGCCGGTTAACAGAATATCAGTGATGGAGGATCGTGAAGGCCGGCGGCATCCCGACGGAATCGTGTATTGCTCCTCATTCGGCAATCGGCACTCTTCCTCCCAATTCACACCCCCCACAGGAGCGGACGCGCTGCTATTCAGTTGTGCCCCCCGCGAGTCGCCTGTGAGAAGATTAGCGATATGCGATGGAGTGGGCGTACGGATCATTTCCGGCAGAGAAAGAGAAACCCCGAGTGTGCGTCGTAACTTTGACTGAACCCGCATGAGAAGAATGCTTTGACCTCCCAGCTCGAAAAAATTATCCGTAGCGAGAATAGGTCGATCAATCTTGAGAATATCCTTCCAGATCTGAATGACGGCCACCATCGCGTCTTGGTGTTCCTGCTCTCTGGATAGCTGACCTGCTCCTCCATGAGTGACGGCTGAGTTGGGATTGGAAGGGAACGTGGGATCCATGTCGCACTGGGCGAGGAGCTTCCGATCGACTTTGCCGTTGCTGGTTATTGGTAGCGCGTCGAGAAACACATACGCACTTGGGATCATGTACTCGGGAAGGAGACCCTGCGAAGCCAAATTTAGACACCAAGAGTATCGTTCCTGTTCCGGCAGTGGCACAGGCTGCTTTGTGGTTACGAATGCAATCAGCAGACGGTCATCCGTCAAGGATGCGTTGTTCTCCCCGATGGTACGAGCGACGACAGCAAGGTTCGCCAGCCCCTGCCCCTGGGGCGCCTGAGAGGCTTGGTGAAGGACATGCTCCACTTCTCCTAAATCAATGCGGTAGCCACGCAGCTTAATCTGCTTGTCGCCGGAGATACGTTCGACAAACTGGAGCTGGCCGTCGGGCAGAAAGCGTCCCCTGTCACCCGTTCGGCATAGACGGATCCATCCCTTGTCGTGGTCACTGGGCAAGGCAAATGGATTGCTGCTAAATTCTTTCTTGTTGGCTTCAAACCGGTTGCGGTAGCCGAGCGCGACCTGAGGCCCCCCAATGCATATCTCTCCAGTGAAGCCTGGCGGCAGCAGGTTCATGGCGGGGTCGACAACGTAATGGCGATTGTTGCCGATGGCGTGTCCGATTGGGATGTTGTGACGATCATCCTCCGGCCAAGTTACCTGATGGAAGGTGGTTTGCACGACCGTCTCTGTAGGCCCCCAGCCGTTGTACAAGGTCGCCGGGCAGCCCGAGTCTCGGAAGGCTCTTGCGACACGGGTTGGTAACCACTCGCCGGCGCACAGAGAAATCCGATACTGTGAACAGGCACGCAGAGCATCCGGGTTGTGCTCTAGCACCAGGGCTAGTGAGCTGGGTGTGAAGTAGGTTACTGATACGGATTCGCTGCGCATAAAATCGCCAAGGGCGATTGGGTCCTTCCGTGTGCGTTGGCTAGCGATACAGAGTCGGGCGCCTGCTGTCAGGGCTGAGAATATCTGGACAACAGAGAGATCAAACGCTGGAGAAACGTTTTGCAAAAACCGGTCAGACGTGGCAAACTCAAACTTGTCATGCATGGCTGCGAGCATTTCATGGACGCTCTCATGGGAGAGTACAACACCTTTAGGGTGTCCCGTGCTTCCCTGCAGGTTGGAGATTAGACCAAAGGCTCACAGTAGGTGTAAACGGGCCAGGCTAAGGGGCGACTTACCGAGGTATAAATCATGTAGCATGGGTCTGTGGGGAGCTGGGGTTGCACACCAGCTTCAAATGGGGTCCATGCCGATTCATCGATACTCATTGCTTGCAAGTTCCCAACAACTTTGGACTGGAGTCCTGCCGCAAGCTTGGTAGAGGCTGGATCGAAGAGAACGACATTGATCCTGGAATCCGCTGCGATAAATGCCAGCCGATCTAGCGGCATTGTCGGGTCCATGGGCACATAGCCGCAGCGGTTGAACAGAATCCCGAGCATCGCTGTCACTGTATCGATTCCAGGGTCGGTCAGAACCCCAATAAATTGGCCAGGAGATACTCGAGCAGCTTGGAGAGAGAATGCTACGCGACGGGCACGCGTGGCCAGTTCTCCATAGGTGACGGCATCCCCTTCAGATGTTCTAATGGCAATCGCGTCGGGGTGAGCCTGTGCCTTTTCAAGAATTCGGGAGGAGATACTGACATCTTTCCAAGAATTCTGGTGAAGACCGGTATTCCAAAACCCGGATTCCAACCTTTGTCTTTCCAATGGACCGCAGAGCGGAACCTCTTCAATGGGCTGCCGATGATCCCGAATGAGGCTTGTAATGAAGGTCAAGAAGTTGTCGAAGAATCGAGCGACATCATCCGCAGCGTATAGGGTGGTGGAGAACTCCAGGGACAGCTCCAATTGCTTATCCGTTCCTTCTTGCGCGTCTAGTTGGAGATCGAACGGGGTCGGGATATTGCGTAGCCCATTCGGCCGCATCACGAAGTCCTGCGTGCGGAAGGGCCCAGCTTCTTCTGGCATGCGGTAGTTAACTGACACTTGTCCAATTGGGAAATGGCTGGTGCTCCTGGGTGCGTTCGTTTCGCTGACAATGACATCGAACGGTACTGCATTGTGCGTCATTGCTTCCAAAGTACAAGACGCCGTAGCCTTGAGAAGGGCTTCGAAAGCGCCGTCCAGCGATCCGCGGCACCGGATGGGGATATTGTTGACGAAGAAACCCAGGGTGTCGCTGACCTCCGCATGGGGGCGATTGCCGTCAAAAATCACAATGGTTAGATCTGTCTCCTCGGTATACCGATAGAGAAATGCCCTGAACGCGCTGAGAAGGAAGTGGAAGGCACTGGTACCGGACTGGGCGCAGATCCGCTTCATGCGCTTGAGCATCTTGGCATCTATCGAGCCGGTGTGGGTCGCTCTGGCATACTGGTCACCCGGCATCCGATCCGCTTTGGCAAAAGGCAAAAGCTTCGAGGACTGGGGCATGTCGGCAAGGGTGTCCTTCCAATACTGGATGTGCGGGACCATTGACGCTGAGGTGAGGTGGTCCTGGTGCCAACTAGTGAAGTCGGCATAGGTGACTGTGGGAGGTGGAACCGTGACAAGGTCTCTCTGCTCACGGATCGCGTTATACAACGCCGCAAACTGTGCGAACAGTGGGCGTGTACAAGCGTGATCTGTCGCAATGTGATGTATGATGTTGATCATCACAAACTCGCTGGCTGCTAGCTTTGCTACTGTGACGTCTATGACTTCACCAGCCTCGATATCGAGCTCTTTCCTCTGCAGGTTAGTGATCAGGGTGCTCAAAGAACCCCGTGGGTTTGCTGTTTGAGACAGGTCTTCGAATGCGATTTTTGTATCAGAGATATCAACCATATGCTGCTCCGCATGCTCATCTCCCTCGTAATAGCGAGTTCGCAGGATAGGGTGTCGGCGCTTCGTCTCATGCAAGGCCTGCTGCATGCACTGCTCGTCTGGTCTACCGGTGAGTTCTACCAGAACCGCTAGGTTGAGTATAGACTTGTCCGCAGCAAAGCAGTGGGCAAACCACAAGCGTTTCTGATATGCGGAGAGCGGTAGAGGTGCAGCCGGGTCTACCTTGGGAATAGAAACAACTGCGGACGAATTGGTTTTGGATTGGGTGCGAGTGGCATTGGAACGGCCGGAACTGCCACCGGTGGTGTTGGCCGTTGAATCTACACTGGCACTTGACTGCGTCGCTGCGGCCTGGACGCTGAATAGGGCGACAGCCTGGTCAATCAGAGCCTTGATGGAACTGGCTCCTAGGACATCGAAGAGGGCGATATCAACCCCAACCGACTTATTGAACCAGTTTCGTAGCTCGACCCCTACTAAAGAATCCAGGCCATAGAGAGACAGCGGATTGCTGGCATCGATGTTTTCGGCCGACAGTCCTAACACCACAACAAGCCTGCCGATGAACTGCTGAAGCAGGGCTTCTGCTCGTTTTTCGTCATCTGGCAACTGCCGGAGGAGACTAGGAAGATTAACCTCCCCAGATTGAGCAACACCGTCATCGCTCTGGTCATGATTTCTGTACAGATTCTGGAACAGAGGCTTCTTAATCCAGTACCTGTCCTTCTGCTTCAGGGAGATACCGGTGATGGTCTGAAACGTGTCGATCCCACGATCCGAAATAATCGTTCTTTGATCGGAGAAAACAGCTTCTTCTATCTGAGCCAATAGCTCATACTTGTTGATGGGATCATACCCCTGTTGGTCCATAAACCTCTCCAGTGCCGCGTCTTCTGCCACTACACCAACACCCGAGATGCGCCCACAATTCATGGTCGAACCAGGAAGCCCCAATTCTCGACGATGGCGCATCAATGTGTCGAGATACATGTTCGCGGCGGAGTAATTGCCCTGCCCCTTGGCTCCATAGCAGGCCGAGCCGGACGAGAAGCAGACGAAGAAGTCCAATTCCTTTCCAGCTGTTGCAAGGTGGAGATTGTGGGTTCCGATCACTTTCGGCCTCGTGCATCGTTGCCACTGATCCAGGGTCATACGTTCCAGTGGTGCATCCTGAAGAACCATGGCGGCTTGGAAGACGCCCCCGAGATTGGATATTCCTTGGATACATGTCTCTACGTCGCCGTAGTTTGTCACATCACCACGGAACACGGCGACCTCAACACCATGGGATTGTAACCACTGTACGGTAGCCCGAGCTTCGTCCCGAGCAGCTCCGGATCTGGAGAGGAACGCCAGGCTTCTCGCCCCCTTTTTGTAGAGCCACTCTGCCAAGGCCCTCCCAAGGCCTCCCAGGCCACCGACCAGTAGGTATGTCTTGTCTGAATGGAAACGATTGTTGTTCCCAAGGGACGACGGTCTCACTGGCACCAGGTCGCCTTCTTGCCGTTCGAACACAATTTTACCGATGTGCTTGCCCATCTGGAGCATCCGAAATCCATCAATAGTCTTGGACCAGGGCAGAGTAAGGATGGTCTCTGGGAGCTGGATTTTACCGTTGTGGACGAGTTGATAGCACTCCTGGGAGAGTCGAGCTCCCAGGGCCGGATTCTTCGCATAAACGGTGACCAGGTCGACCGACGCAAACAGCACATTACGACGAAATGGCTCCATCTCGAGAGCGGAGTTCTCGTGAATGTCCCGTTTTCCGATTTCCACAAATCGACCGAACGGTGCGACGATGTTCCAGGATGCGTGGAGGAGTTTCCCAGACAAACTGTTGAGAACGACGTCCACGCCTCTACCCTCCGTCAAGCGCATAATCCCTTCAACGAAGCTATCATCCCGTGAACAAAGGATTTGCTCGTCTGGGATTCCATATCGATTGCGTAGGAGGTCTCGCTTTATCTGGGATCCTACCGTGGCAATGACCTTCGCACCATACAGCTGGGCGACCTGGACAGCCATCTGGCCAACACCACCAGCGGCACCATGGATCAGGACGGACTCCCCTTTCTTCAGACGAGCGACATCGATCAGAGAATAGTAGGCCGTCACTAGGATTAAGCCAAGAGAAACTGCCTGGTCGAAGGGCATCTCACCCAGCCGAGAACAGTGATAGGCGGGATGACGGACCACGGAGCGATGTGCCCCCAGCCCGGTCTCAGGGCAACCACGCGGTCCCCTGGCTTGAAGTCTGCTGGGCTCACATCCTTTCCAGTCCGCAGGACCACGCCGGCACACTCATCGCCCAGCTTATAATCGTCTATAATACCCATGGTTGCCGCAACATCGCGGAAGTTCAGAGCGGACGCCCAGACCTCGATTTCGAGATCACCAGGCGCCAACTCGCTGTCAAGAACCTCAGGATCATCTTCCCATACAAGACTATCAACCAATCCAACCTGGCCAATGCTGAGGCGAATGGGTCTTTCGCTGGTGACAGTCTCCATCTTCGGGCCCGAGCCTGCACCATTACGCAATTTGCAGTTTAAGCTGTCGTCGTTTTCAATCCGAGGAATATAGAGGAGACCATCCCGTAGCGAGAATTCGTCTTCCCCGCATCCTGGGTCTAAAGCGCGAGTGACCCCAGCGGCAATTGTGCTGGCGGCTTGCCCTGGTGTTATATCGAAGGAGACGATACGAGTGTCCGGATTCTCGGACTTGGCCACTCGGGTCAGTCCAACAAGCATGCCGTTCAGAGGCTTTGACGGTCCCTCCGTCGCTCCTTCGAGGAGCCAAATAATGTTCAGGTCGGTCTGGATGAGAAGGGTCCTAATTGCATCAAACTGGGTCGGATCTTGAGCCGCAGGGTCGAGGACGGTCTCGTCTAAACTTGTCAGAACAACAATATCCTGCGCTGATATGGTGGCCTGACCGGCCAAATCCCGCAAGGTGAGACGCTGTATTGAGTGACTCTTAGTAACTCCTTCAATATGAGCGGCAATTTGCAACGTCCGGTCAGACGGTCTCTCGGGCATCACAAGAGCTACTGAGTAGTCTCCTGATTGAGGACCGGGATTAGTCTGCTGCTTCTTCTTCCAAACCCCCACCCCGTTGCCCTGAACTACGAGGTTGAGCCCTGGATCATCGATCTGGCAGCCATCGGCAATGATATATCCGTGCTCTTTCGCCCAATGACTGGGGTCCTGTCCTGGCCGGCTCACAATGACTAGGTCATACTTGCCTGGCTCCATCTCTCCAAGCTTCACCCTTCCTGGCCGTTCATTTTCTAACATTTCGATGTCATCTACTGACAAAACATCAGGTCCCGCCGGTGTGATGGTGTCAAATGCCCGTCGTTGGTTGGCTCCACCTCCGATGTAACGGAGCACTTCACGTGTATGGTCCAGACTATCCGTGAGGTGTAATATTTTCGCATCAGGGTGCTGGTGGGTATAAATATCCATCAACTTTGCGATATTCCCCTGGCGTAGGACCGGCGAACTTGCCGGTAGGCTGTCAAAGGCTGGCTGCCATCGTGTGCGGAAAAACACCGAGCGGTTGCTCTCACCTCCACTCGACTTTCCTAGGGAAGTCACTTGTAGCCCCTTGAAAGTCAATAATTCCTCGCCCAGATCAGAAGTGATAAGAAGATCATTTGTAGCGGTGCGGGGACCAGTGGGAGTGGTGTAGGTGCGAGCGGTTACGCGTTGAGTGTCTGTTGCATCCTTAACCGCAAACATCTTTGGATGAACTCTCACAGACCGCACGAATGTAGGCACCGACGCTTCATCGAGGGGCCTTTGCAATGTTGCTTCCATGGCCGGGAAGATCGTGTGGAAGGAGGCGTCAAGCAAAGTAGGATGTGCTACGGTGACATCGGCCGCTTGAGTGGCATATTGCATCGGCTCAAATGCCAGCTCTCCGACTGCAAACCCGGGTCCCGATTCAATAAGACCGGAAAGCAGCTGGAATGGATCACCGTACGCTAATCCAAACTCCGTCAAATGTCGGTAGTATGTACTAGCTGGAGCGCTGCTAGTGCTCTTGCTTAGGAGCTGCTGAACACTCTCGTAGGCCTTCGAGTCTGGCGGCTCGTCACCAAAGGAGACCTGGCCAGTGCAGTGCTCGACGCATCCTTGGCGGGCCTGATATGAGAAGATTGTGAATTCGTACCACGTCCCCGAGCGGGATTTGGCTGAGGTCATAGGGGCGTGCAGCTCTACAAGAACCTCCGTTCCCATATCACTGTTGTCCAAAACCAGGGCGGAGCTAATGGTGATGTTGCGGAGCAGGACGCTACTGTCAGGGGTAGCACCGACGTCGCCCACATTGCACATGGCTTCAATCGCCATACTGATATATCCAGCTGCGGGAAAGAGAATCTTCCCATCTATGACATGGTCTGCCAGCCAAGGAACATCCTTAATGCGGAGATAGTTGCGCCAAATAGGCCGCTGCTCCACACAGCCCGGCAGCTTGGCGCCCAGCAAGGTGTGTCGATGCGGCCGCAGCCGGTGCTCGCGGATCAGCCGGGTTTCCGCCCAGTAACGCTCGTGGTCCCAAGCATATGTGGGAATGTCATCAAGGAATTTGCCGTTTGGTGCCTGGCAGGGGATATCTGGCTCAATAAGGAAGTGGTCGCTGTTGACCGCATCCAGATTCACTGGATATCCGTGCTGGAAGAGCTGTCCGGCCAATGTCAAAAGGCAGTCAAAGTCCGCCATCTTGCGTGCCAACGATCCCAGGTAAGGTAGGTCCATACCAAGAGATTTCATAATCTGTCGAGAAGGGCCCCGCAAGGCTGGGTGCGGACCGATCTCCACCAAGATATCCACATTCTGCTCCTCCTCTTCATCCACGAGAATCCCCACGAGAGCCTCCCAGAAACGGACGCAGCCGGTCATATTCGCAGCCCAGTACTCAGGACCCATCTGGCTAGGATTTGCGAGGCGCCCAGTGACACTGGAGAACATCCGTGCCTTTGAGTCGGCAGCGTTGAAGCCCGAACAGCTCTTAAGTGCTTCAGTATAAGCCGGTGCTAGAGGGTACATGTGATGGGAATGGAAAGCCTGGGCCACCTGGAGCCGCCGCGTGAACACCCTCTGCTCTTCCAGCTGAGTCTGCAGCGCGTCGATGGCCAAAGCATCACCAGAAAGGGTGACACTAGACGGGCTGTTGACCGCCGCAAGACTGACCTGGCCTTCATACTCCTTCAGCTCCTTGGTCAATTCTGTCGGTCCACGCCCCACAGCCAACATGGCGCCATCAGTGCTTGCAACGCCATTTCCTCCACTGGACATGTGTAGACCTCGGTAGTAGGCGGCGTACATCGCATTGTCAAACGACAAGATACCCGTTGCGTACGCACTACCAATTTCACCCGAAGAGTGACCAACGGCGGAGGTCGGCTCAATCCCCCAACTGCGCAGGAGGTCCACGATAGCCAACTGGAGTGCCGTGCAGATGGGCTGCGAGAGACGGGTCTCGGTCAATCGCGAATGTTCCTCATCACGAGAAAGCTCTTCGATGATTGACCATTCTGGCCCATCTGGCAAAGCGTGCAGTGTTCTGTCACAGCGCTGCAATGTCTGCTGGAACAAGGGCGAGTGTTGAATCAGCTGGCGTCCCATGGCAAACCACTGCGCGCCCTGCCCCGTAAAGACGAATCCCAATCTCGGGCGAGGTGTCTCAACAGCCTTTGTCCATGGTGCCGGGCCTTTGAGCTGCTCAGCGATTTCTGCACGAGACTTTCCTACAACAAAGGAGCGGTATGCGTGGATCGAGCGGCGCGATGAGAGGCTACAGGCCAGGTCTGCCACATTACCCGGTTGCTCCTTGATGTAGCCGCCCAGTTTGTCGGCCCAGATGCTGCCCGCCTTCTCTGTGTGTGAAGTGAGAGGGATCAAAAATGGGCGATTCTTGACGGCCGAGACAAGGGCATCTGGTAGAACCGGGGGAGGTGTCAGCATCGGCATGGGCTGATATGCTTCCAGAATAACGTGAGCATTCGCTCCACCATAGCCAAAGGAATTAACACTCGCACGCCGTGTGCCATCTGGGCAGCTTGGAAAGTCGGTAGCTTCCGTGGGTACCTGCAGCTTCCACTCCTCGAACTTTATCTCGGGGTTTGGATATTTGAATAGCATGTTGGGGGGTATGATTCCACGTTCCAACGCCATGGCTGATTTGATAATACCCGCAAGACCCGACGCTCCCTCGGTGTGTCCGATGTTGGTTTTCACAGAACCCACCCATAATGGCTCTTTGCGATGCGCGGGGCTAAAGACCGCTTGCAGAGCTCTCATTTCGGCGGGATCGCCACGAGCCGTGCCAGTGCCATGAGCCTCCACATAGGGAGTGTGTGCTGGGTCGAGGCCGGCTTTCGCATACGTAGTTCGGATCAGGGCCTCCTGACTAGTGCTCGAAGGAAGTGTAATACCGGACTTAGTACCATCATGGTTCATGGACGACGCGCGTACCACGGCATGGATGTGGTCGCCATTCAGCTCTGCCTGGCTTTGACGCTTGAGAACGACGGCGCAGATGCCTTCACCACGAACATATCCTTGGCCACGAGCATCAAAAGCACGACACCGTCCTTCCGGTGACAACATACCAAGGTCGGTCATCATGATAAAGATGTTTGGGTCGAAGTGCAGTGCAGATCCAACAATGATGGAGACATCGCTCTCGCCATTGCGGATAGTCTCCGCGCCGAGGTGGAACGACACCAGAGAGGAGGAGCACGCCGTGTCGATGGTGACGCTCGGTCCCTGCAGGTTAAAGAGATACGAGATGCGGTTGGCAAGGATTGCATTGCCAGTCCCGGTCACGGCGTACTTTGGATAGTACTCCAGGTCCTTCGTAGTCATGGCATTGTAGTCATTGCTGAAGGAGCCGCAGAAGACTGAGGTACGGGTGCCCCAGATGTCCTCCAGTGGGATTCCGGCATCCTCCAGCGCTTCATAGACAACTTCGAGCATCAGTCTTTGCTGTGGGTCCATTGCCTCAGCCTCCTTGGGCGAGATGCGGAAAAAGCTGCGGTCAAACATCCCGATGTCCTGGTCGAGGAAATAACCATACTTGCAATTGGTCTGTGGATAAGGGTCAGCATTATGTGTAAATAGGAAAGAGCACATATGAGAGTGGATGGTCTCATGGCGTGAGTCTTACAGTGCCCTTGTGGGTGCCATCAGGATGGTAGAAGTTGTTGATGTTGAATCGATCGGCGGGAATCTCCTTGCGCATATCGACTTGCGCGTTGATATTGTCCCACAGCTTACTTGGGCGGTCCGCTCCCGCAACGCGACAGCCGTACCCAACCATCACCGCTGGATCAGGCCCCGTTATAGACGAAGCAGGACTGGGCCAGGAAGAGGTACGTGGAGGCGACGCACTCTTGGGCGAGTTCGCCCATGAGGACTGTAAACTACTCGAGGTAAGTGAAGCAGACATTGCGGTACGTGGTGATACGTGCGGTAATTGCAACTGGGGGATATTGACTTGATCGTAGCGTGATCTAGCTTCTGGAGTTCGTCAAGGACGGTTAGGAGTATACCGGTCTCTAGATGTGCGGTCACTTGTGGTGAGGCTGTGCTGTTTGGAAATACGAACGACATCCAACGATTCTGGTCATATATAAGCATTTCTCTTGGGCGCCCCTATTTGCCTGCATGGTGAGCTTGATTTCCGCCGCCTGCTTCTGATTAGGTCGTTCTCGGGCTCTCCGTGGTCCGTGGAAGACGGCGAGAAGTTCCTATTGTCAAAGCCCCGGAGGGAAACGTCACATCGCATGGGTAAAGCATCCTCCTGTATTGCCGATTCCTGCTGGCAGATCAATTCCAGGTCCTGTGCGCCCATACCCACTGACGCTGTCGAAATTCCATCCTGTCCGCGCTCCTTGCTCAAATGGCAACGTCCGCGGTGGGTTGGGTAGAGGTGCAAAGCTAGCCCGTGGTGTCGGCTTGCAACCTTCCCAACTAGAATTTTCAAACAGTCCAAGTCCAGCATTCGGGTGGGATAGGTTCCAGGATCCGTCGCCGTGGTCAAGTTTCTTGAAAGTGAGGATATCCGTGGGCTAGCGTATGCTCTAGATAAACTGCCGCGGAGAACGCTTGTGACAGGAATAAATAGTACGTTGAAAGCTCCGATGCACGGTATGAACGCTTGGCATGAATGGGATCCCATGGAACTGCTCGAACCACGGTCCACTCGAAATGAATTTCACTGAGTCGCCGCGGAGTCAAGTACCCCACTCCCTTGCTTGCTATGGAAGATGCTGCAGTATGAGGGCAACCCCACAGCTCGCATCCGCGGACTAGTCAGTGTATGACACACTATTCATTGTGTAGTATGAGCTTGACAGTGACGATGGACTCCTTTCTCTCAGTTTACTAGTCCAGTGTGATGGGTGCACCTCTCTTCGCCAGGGGGACGAGTGCCCTAGAGAATGTTTGTCCATTCCCTTAGGCAGTACAACCCGTCAATCATTGGTTCTTTTACAAGCACAGACCTAACGGACTCTTAGATGGAGCAGTAACTTGTAGGCGCATTTCAAACTAAACTTTCGTTGATATTGACCGGCTTCACTATCTCCAACCTGGTTCAACCCACATTGTACCAAAAGGAACAGACCACCACTTTGCAGGGAGTTATAACACATCGTACGCGCACCTAACCTTTAGTCCAACGTCCATACCGGGTATGCGGACGGATTCACGACAAACTGACATGGCCCCATGCGCCAAAGCAGAGTCGTCCACACGAAACATTGTAGAAACTACAAGCAGTAAATGATTCACCGTCCTCAGAACACTTTTACCCTGGGGGCACCCAAACCACGCACCCCGGCCAGGACAATGGCACCTGCTAAAAGGACGACTCCGCTGAAATTGATCATATCCCCGTAAGCTCCATGATCGTGCGAGATAAGAGCGCCCGCGATAGGGCTTCCAGTCAGCCCACTACGGAAGTCTTGTCAGCCCAGCTTCGTGAGTAATTGTGGGTTCCTGACCACGTACGCAAATGAGCAAATAGCCATCATAGCGCCGATCCGGAGTCCAAGGATCCGCGTGTCGGCCGTGATTTGTGACACGCAGGCGGCCTGCAGCGAGATAAGTCCGCCAGAAAATATTCCGTAAAGCACCGAGAATGCAATTATCGAGCCCTTTCCAGTCATGGCATGCAGACAGAAGACTAGCACTGCGCAGAGGGCGGAACAGCCGAAAGTGACGTTCAGCCTACAGTCAATGCAGGAATGAATTCCAGTCAGCCAACGCTCTGAACATATCCAAAGATACTATTTCTATTGAGGGAATACATACCGTCCGTAAAGGTCGGCCATGTAACCAGAGCCGATGCGTCCCACGAAGGAACCAGCGTTCAGGTAAGAGACAAGGTTATTCGCCTCATCAGTATCCAATCCGTTCGAGCTGCCATACGTGGGTAGAAAGAAGAACGGGATAAACATTCCCCACTGAACTAAGAACATGCCAACGACAAACGTGACATACAGTAGATCTTTAAAAAGACTGGGGATCACTTTCGGAGGACAGTTGTGCTGGTCGTCCATCTGCTCTCTCACGATGCGCGGCCGGGAAACAACCAGGAAGACACTGGGCGCCAGCAACGCGAGGCAAAGAAAACCAGCCGTCCGCATGGTCCATGGAAATCCGATCTGCCTGATCAGTCGCTCGAGCATCAGCGGCCAGCAAATGCCACCCAGGGAGGACCCCGACACGACAATACCCAGAGCGAGTCCGCGCGACTGACCATACCACTGAGAGACGGCAGTGATGGTGGGAAAGAATCTAGTGCCGATTAGAACGCTATACAACTGGGCGGCGCAAAGGGGATTGACGCACAACATGGCTGTTCCGATACCCAACAGTATCCCTTGTGTCAAAATGAGCTGGTAATACTGGGACGATACACTGGTGAACATGATAGCCACCACGTATAGGACAGCACCAGGGGCGAAAATGCGTGTGGCACCCCAAGCGTCGTACAGGGGCCCAACCACCAGCCCGCTGATCAACAGGATGAAGAGCTAGATCTGAATATCAATCATCGCGGTCGTTCTCTGCACGCAAGAGGGGGACCCCGACCTGTAGAGCGCCAATCCAAGCAAGTGTACTGTTTGACATGCCTACCAGGAGCACCTCATGATAATAGAATTGAAATGTCCCCCATGCATTCATGAAGCCTGTCCGGCCCGTAAGTGTTCATTCATTCTTAGCGGGAGAAGGAAGACAGCAGACCATAGGTGCAAAAGTAGGTGAGGAATCCCCCAACCACTACCAACGGCCGCCGCCATCTTGGATGGACATCTTCTTCCATGCTCGCCGCTGGGGTTGGAAAAGGAGCCTTTTCCTCATTCGAAGAAGGTTGTGCCTCCCGTATTGACGGAGTTCCCGTGAGTGTTCCCGTCATGTTTGCGATGTGCGACATCCAAACCACCGAATCTAGCTGTCAATGCGCAGCAGATGTGTCTAACAATCTCTGGAAGTTGATATATAGTTCACGTACTTTGTATCTCAGCGTAGTCGTTGCATGTCGGAGCAAAAGTGCTGTTGCACTGGGGAGAGATTAGGGTTGCACTGGGGATACCCGGACCGTCCCCAATGCAACCTTTCCCAGCGGATCTTCCAGTCCTCCGCGGAGAGCAATTTTTGGGGTCTTGTTTGAACCAGTGGTGGAAGTACTGGAGATGGTTTTCATGGTCGCTGTGCTCATGGCAAAGATGAGTGCGTAGGTGATGGGCAGCTCATGTATCCCTGTTCTTCCTTCTCGACGATTTCCTTTTTACCCCGTTCTACTGTACCTCGACAAGTCCTGTTCTTCAGCCCACTTCATTGTCTATGTTAGCCAAAATGCTAGAGGCTCTCCTTTTCGAATCTTTCCCACTGAGCTTCATCTCTGCATGGCTCGGGATTCTGGGAATCGCCGTACTGCTTTTGTCGTCTCGTGGTGCCAGCAACAAATTGCCTCCCCGCGCTAATAGAGGAACCAATTTCCTTGGTGATATCTCAGCATTTTTAGCAAGCCCAGTTCGGTTTGTCGAGCAAGCCACACAGAAGTACGGGTCCATCTTTCGGGTCGATTGTCTCGTGAAGCAGATCTTTTATCTTCGGGGCCAGAAATGGAATCGGGTTTTCCTAGAAATGAAGGAGGACACTTGGTCATTCTCTGGCGGCATAGTAGAGTTTTACCCTTGTTCCAGCTCGTCTCCCTCGTGCTCATTATTCCTCTAGGGTATGTTCCTCAAAAAGGCCGCCAATCCAGGCTATTTCACCCACGGCCGCAATCTCCTCGGCTCCATCAACCGCGGCGTCAACCGAAGTGCCGCGCTTCAGAGCTACGCGAGACTGGCGGGCGAAGAAGCCCACCGGTCTCTACAGCACTGGTCACGTATGCCAGATGTGGAGATATTCGAGAGCATCTCCCGGTTTGTGCATCGCGTCATCGTCCGCTGCATGATGGGCGAGGATTTCTACGACCACCATGTGGACGAGCTCTACCACCTCCTTCAACAGATGGAGTCACTCGTGGGCCATCCCTTCAACCTCCTTTTACCATCCTGGGTTCCACACCGACCGGGACGACAGTTAGCCAAAGCCCGAGATCGGTTTGCCGAGATCTTCCGCGAACGCCTGGCGGCTCGCCAGCTCGAATCGGACGTTTGGCGCGACTCGTTGGATTATATTAACTACACGCTAAACGATCCCCGAACTGCCCAGCTGGCGGACTATTATCCATCCCACCATGTGGTACTAATGTTTGCGGCACACACCAGCACCGTCGCCAGCATTGCCTGGACGATTATCGAGGTAAGCCTCCCACATTGGCTGCTGTGGAAGCTGGACCTGACTTCCATTACAGTTGCTCCGTCATCCTGTATACCAAGAGGAAATTCGAGAGTCTCTGGCCACCACACCCGATATTCACCAATGTGCACCGCTGCTTGCTTGCCTTCGTGAAGAAGGTCGCCGGTACTCTGGGGTGCATATGTTCCGCGCCACCAAACGGCCCGTTAGCCTCGAGGGGAGCGACTATACGGTCCCGGAGAACTCCGTCGTTCTCATCTCTCCGTATCTGACACACCACGACCCAACCATTTACCCGAAACCGCACGAGTATCAGCCACATCGATGGCTGCTCCCTGACGGCCGACTTGATCCATGGAACGGCCCTAAGGAAGGGGCCTTCCTGCAGTTCGGCGCAGGAAACCATCGTTGCCCGGGTGAAAACTTTGCCGCCATCATGGCGCGCGAATTTCTCGCCGCGCTCTTGATGAATTATGAAATGGAGTGGGGTCGTGATGGAGCCGCCGCCGATTTGTCGCGACTCGATTTTACCAAGGTGGGAAGCCCTTGGCTGGAGGGAGATGCTGCGGTGCGCATTCGGCCGCGTGGGCCTGGGTCTTGAGACGACTGTCATGCTACGTTGAG
The DNA here is from genome assembly GCF_001792695.1 of Aspergillus bombycis. Lineage (NCBI taxonomy): Eukaryota > Fungi > Ascomycota > Eurotiomycetes > Eurotiales > Aspergillaceae > Aspergillus > Aspergillus bombycis. The sequence continues at coordinate 152,393 of NW_019170063.1, forward strand.
TCGAGATCAAGGCCAGCTGCTTATTATAGGAATAGAGAAGCGCTCAGTATATTGACATGAGCTAGAGGGCTATACATTTGGTATAGGGAGGACGTTCAATCTGAATTCATACTGCGACTTTTACTACAAATTGGCTTCATCTACGTTCACCCCGAGTGTATATTAAAAAAGAAAATCACCAATTTCATGCGTTCGACTTAAGTATAACGAATAATACTAATTTATCTTCATTCAATTGGTAATCTATTCAGTGTTGAATCACATCCATATCCCATAGTTACTATTTTTCTGGCGTAGATGATCTTTGCCATTCGTACAAATCGTAACGGATCCATTTTCCATTCGATACTACCCACAGAGACGGAACACAGACATACAAAAATGAGCATACTTGAAATCATTGACTGAGATAGAAAAAAAAAAAAAAAAAAAAAAAAAAAAACCAGGTCCGCGGATGTAACCATAAAATATACATTCTCCGCGTACGGTCTCCACCACGACCGCGGACTGGATGCCACTCGTCCAAAATCCTGTCTGCGATTGCATCATTGGCCATACTGTCATTTATTCCCCGGTGTGGAGTAGCACGTACCTCAGATCACCATTGATGGCCATGACATGGGCGAAATCGTGGCCATCTAGATAAACTCAACTCTACTTCGGACGGCTACATATCGTACTGGTACAAATATAAGAACACATCTCAAGGTTTTATAAGATAATATTTCACGAACAACCACATCAATCGTGATCCGAGGACAATTGCGTGGCTTTTCTCATTAGCCCTAAGAGCTTGTACCTTTCTTCCCCCAACCTTCGTCTTTACTGGGTAATCATTCCACTCTCTATTCCCCCCTACCAGCCCGGACCACAGCCGAACCATGACGTCCGCAGACACCGACCATGAACCGATACAAGTCCTCATTGTAGGCGCCGGTATTGGCGGCCTCACCCTAGCCAACATCTGCAAGCACCTCGGCCTCCAGTACCTGGTCCTCGAACGTAGTGCCGCAGTGACTCCTGTAGGGGCGGGGATCTCACTAGCACCCAACTGCCTACGTGTGCTGGATCAACTCGGATTCCTCCCAGAGATCGAGCGAGAGGGCCAGCGACTGCGTAAGATCCGTATCTTCCGCAACACCACGCAGTGGAACATGCTGGATTTCGAATCCACGGAGAAGACCTTCGGTTACCCCGTGTACAAGATCGAGCGACACGCCTTTCATTCCGCACTGTATCGTGCCGCCGGTGAAGAGCATGTTCTGCTTGGTGCCCAAGTGGTAGATGTCGTGGATAATGTAGAAAAGAAGGTTGTGACAGTCACGTTGGAAGACGGACGAGAATTCTCCGGGCAGATTGTCGTCGGAGCGGATGGCATTCGATCGGCGACACGCAAAGCATTAGCGAAGAGAGGAGGCGAGACAATAATCAATAGCACAATTCGATTTACCGGCAGAACCCACATGAGTGGATACACGGCCCCATTGGAGCACTTGAGTGCGGAGGAGGAGGGTGTCGGGACGTGGATGCTGTACGATGACAGCATCTTCACCACCTGGCCGTGCAAGGACAAGAGGCAGTGGTTCATCGGCGTCCAGGTAAGGGGAATGACAGCTTCCCAGAGCTCCACGCCAGAGTCGACTCGAAGCTGACCGGTCTTTTTGTTATAGCGAGCGGATCTAAAGGCCGAGGACCGCTCAGTTTGGAAAAGCGTCAATAAGGACATGATCAATGGAGTGTATGGTGGCCATTATCATCCGTTTGGAAAGACAGGCCTGGTGAAAGACGGTAAGCCTGTCCCCCTTCTTCTCGCATTGCATTCTGCTCCCTTCATGCATTCGTCGAGTCTGATGACCTGCTAACCGGGCTTGAAGTCGTCGGCCGTTCCGAACGAGTCACGGCCAGTGATGTTTTCGAGGAGACATCATTTCCAGCGATGGCGGCAGGACGAGTGGCCCTCATTGGAGACGGTAAGTGGTTACAAGTCGCACAGAGTAGAGTTGTGTGGAAGACGTTTCGCTCGGAAGAAATACACTGACCTAGCACAGCCGCGCACGCAATGACCTCCTTCTTTGGCCAGGGCGCCTGCCAGGCAATCGAGGACGCCACCGAGCTGGGAAATACCCTTCATGAGTATTTTCAGGACGAAAACATGGCCGACCTCTCAAAGTTGCTAGACAAATACCGTCAGCAACGTGAAGGTCGCGCTAAAGATCTGGTTCATTTCTCCAACATTTTCGCGCTCTTCCACATGGGAAAGATCCTACCCATTTTCGGTCCTCTTCTGCGCCGCATCGCATATACGTATGCTCCAGCGTGGTGCTGGTCGTGGTCTTTGCGGTGGTTGTATGGTTATCAGCCATGCGTAGATGCGTTGGACCGGGGCATGTCTTGAAACGAGGCTCAAGGTCTGTCGGCTGAGGGGAATCAAGTGTGGTTAAACTGCAATATTTCAATTTATATCTATACGCTGTTTTTAGAGCTATCCCGCAAGTAGAATTGAATCTACATTTTAAGTTCCCCTAAACGTTGCCGTCAAGCACTTCAGGAAACAGGCATTTATCCATCTACAGTTCTACGTCAAAAGTTTCTGTGTGGACGTATTCTGACTTATATTTTCTCAGACAACGCTATCCTTATGTATATATATGATTTATTTCATATAGTAGTGAAACGCAATTTTTTATAAAGATATATATTTTGGTTGTAACGGCGGTATACTAGATTGGTCTTATAAGGTTTCGTGCAGCCATTCAACAAGTTTCCTACCCTGCTCAGTTTCCTTATTGTCCCCAACATAGACATTATATATAGGGGCCACATGGGATTCGCGCTTCCCTATAAAGAAGTCTACTCGAGAAAAGCCAGCCTGTTCAGTCAGCCTTCATAACGTCCACTTCCTAGATTTGTCGTGGCAGTTGGAGTGCGCCTTACCACAAAGTTCTCCACGAAAACCTTGATATCACGAAGCATGATCTCATTTTGTCCAGCCAGAATCAAGGCTTTCCTTACTGGAAAATCCCGAAACCAAGTAGACGGCGCAGTAGATGGGTCAGTGTAATGGTCCCGGTTTGCATGTCCCAGATATGCTCGGGACCACGGGCCGGCAACAAGTGGCGTGATAATATCGCCTCTGCAATCCAAATTGTCCGGTGGCTGATAGTCAAGTGAAGTCCAGGGCGAGAGGAGAGCAAGTCCTCCCAGAGGCTCAGAGATGTCAAGCTTTGCGACGGCGGGGTGCTGGTGAGCAAGATGGCTGAGCACTCCCAGTGCCAAATTCCCGCCCGCCGAGTCTCCTCCCAGTATGACATGACCAGGGCGCCTGTGGGCTTGTGTCACAATGTACCGAAGTGCGTCAACTGCTTGAACGATCTGGGTCGGGTATTGCGCGTGCGGTGCAAGCGTGTATTCCAAGAAGAAAATGGTAAGGTCCTTGACATGGTGCGATGCGACGAGCCGCTCGCAGAACTTGAAGTAGCCCATATTTGCTGGAAGGCAGAAACCCCCGCCTGTCCAACATTAGCAGCGGTAAAATTGGCAGTATCGGCCAGTTTTGTGCATATTCTATTTTTACCATGGTACCAGACCAACACATATGTGGCATGTCTATCTCCTATCCAATGTCCCTTGCCGCCGCATTCTAGCGCCACAGTCTGCGGGGTATTTCCTAACGACCGTGCATACTTTTCATACAGCTGATCGGTCGGCGGAGATAATGATCTATATAGTGGCTCAGTATTGGATATAAGACTTCCCCTCATTGCGCGCCAAATAAGACTGACTGACTGAAACTGCAATACCGAGAGCCGCGTAGTCGCCTTGCGAAGGATCGCATATGCGACATGCAAGAAGAACGTGGGAGCACCTATCTCGCCTCGATTGAGGCCGGTCAACAATGCAAAGAACCCCGCTGAGAGAATGGAGAAAATAGCAGGGATAATATCGAACTTTTCAGCGATGGACAGCCGGGGCCGTGTTGCACTTGGATTCGTGCTTTTCTGCACCATGGTCATCACGCGGTGATTGAAGAGCACGAGTAACGTGTAGAGCGTTAAGTCAATGATGTATTCAAGATTTTATACTGGATTCTAACAATATCTTTCTACTAAGTCCTGCTGAATTTTGTAGTTATATTTGGATGGAGCAGCGGGGCGGGAAGGGCAGACCCCTCTCAGACTACTGGGCTTTGATACTCCTCCGCGGGTCCGCCGGCGGTTCCGACGGCAGCATATTCCTTTCCTATACCTCTGGAGCTCTTATCAGTGGGCAGCACGAGTGTTCCATGGAGGTAAAAATGGTGGGTACACGTTTTATGTAGGTTCTGGAACATGGGTCTGGGTGGGTGGAGATTTGCCGTAGATAGTTTTCAGCAATGTCTATCGCACGAACAAAAGCATAAAGAACACAAAAATAACACGACAACAGATTCCGAAGCTTCTTATATTGATTGTTGCCATCGTTTAGAGGCTATCTTGAGAAAGCCGGTCACTTCAGAATCGTGTCAACATTCTAGAGTAACCCAGCTATCTTCCTGCAGCTCTGAATAGTTGTTCCTTCAAAGAAGGATGATCATTCAATTCCATCCTGCAAAGTTCGCCTAAGTTCCACCACTCGCGTTGTTTGGACCAGCCAGCATAGCATGTAAAAGCTGCTCTCATCGGGAGTAACTTGGATATTCTCTAGCAAGTCGAAACAGTCACCCTTGGGGCCAATTGGAGAGCCTTGGGGCAAGTTTGATGATGAGCATGGGACCGACAAACCCGGCCTCCTGGTGACCATGCCCTCCATTCACTGCTAGTCTCGTTGGCTGGAAGTACGATTCATGATACGGGATAGATAGGATTGGATGGGGAAATATGACTCGAATAGATTGTCCAGCCCCGTCGGCCGGCGCATCTTTTGGTATCTTGAAAGTCCCCCCATTGATCAGAACGGACAACTCTGGAGGGGATCTGGAAATGTTTATTCAGCCTGAAGACGAATCTGGTCGAATCTGAGGGTTTCATAGTGTGGTGCTGGTCCATGGCTTGTTTTGAGATGGCATGTGGTTGCACTTGCGTTTTGGCAGACACTACGATATATCTGTTTCCCTCCCGGTCGGTCCTGATGTCGAGCTGATTGGACCGGCCTCAGCTCAGCTCCCTCTATCCAATGGATAAGGGTCAACAATCCGAACGTCATGAAGATACATAGAATCCCCTCTGTGTGCCTTACCCACGAAAAATTCAACAAGCTTTGCTTTACGGCCTGGCCACGAGATCCGCCCGCAGGTCCGCGTTACGAGACGAAATTAGGGTTGCATGACAGCCTGCGGGGGGAATCTGGGATGATCCCCGCGGAGCCACACGTTCCGCGGCTCCGCGGCTTCGACGGTGCTGAGTGGGTCGACAGGCCGCCACCCCTAAGCGTACGTGTGGCACAGGCCAAAGGCGCAAGGATGCTAAGATCGAGGTCGGGCAAGCCCAGCGAACCCTAGGCATCGATGGTTCAAAGAGCAGGGAATGTGGACAGAAAGTGCAACAAACCAAAGCCCCAGGATACAAGTAGAGTTGACAGAGCACCTCTTGGCGAAATGAACCACATCGGCCAAACCCCTTCACTAAGCCACCGCGGATAGCTGCAGTGTCGTCTCGGCACGGAAGACTAGGATTGTAGAAAGTCCTTCGAATGTCGAGGAAGAGAGCAAGTTGAGGATGGCCCCTGAGACGATCGAAGAAAGGGGAAGCTTGTTGCGACGGTGATCATCCACGGGTCACGACGAATCCCGGTCCAGGTAAGTTTTTGGTGCCACTAAACCAACACGTTCGGTACATAGTCCACTCGCACTGGATAGTTCAAACTCTCCCAGTTCATGACATAATCACCTGGTCAGTGCAGGAACGTGGGGACACTCTAGAGAGGTGTGTAAGGCCGCTGACCTCCCGAAGGTTGGGGTGTCCCTATCAATACTACCCAGTGCCATGACTTCTTGTGCGTCCAGCACCCCTTATCCGCAACGACTCTGGCCTCCGCTTCGAATCACGTGGCTACGACGCATGTATCGACGACAGCTAGAACCTACTCGTGTGTCTTTTGCCTCACATACAATGTGACTGGAATCCCACCCCATCCGAACGGCATCCTACCGGGCCGCCGTTTAGCACTATGCACGTTGTATCAACGGCGACGGTGATCGTGGGTTAACTGCGAATATCGTTGATGCGGTCTCATCCTGACTGTTTCAAGGCCCTGGAATGGACATTGCTCGGGCTTTGTCTTCTTTTAGTCCTCGCTCGTCTTTTCCTCCGACTGCACTTCGAGCACCGAAGGCTGATCTTTAGTGACTATTTGACATGCCTCGCATTCCTAAGCGGCGTGTGTGTAGCAGCGTTAGACCTGAAGCTAATGTCGCTGGGGTGGTTGAGTCCCTCGACTTCTTGGTCTGAATTCGAGTCAAATGCAGAACCATCGACGCAAAAGGTTATCGCGTAAATGCCAGATATCAAAATCATGGTGCTAACATGTCCACAGCTCCTGTTCGTGGGATGGTTTCCGCTTCTCACGACACTGTATCTCAACAAAGCCGCCCTCCTATCGTTCCTTTTTTATATTTTCCCGTCGACCTTAAGATCGATATTCTATTCTTTATGGGCACTTACGATCTACTCGGGCTTATCATACATGACATCGATCTTGCTGGTGTCCCTAAGTTGCCTCCAACATGGGAGGGCAAGGTAGGTATCACTAATTCCGACGCGATTTTGCAACACCAGTTGACTAAAAAAGGGTCAGTTTCACCTTAACACCCTGTGACGCCCTGAGTCAAGTCACCCTCTGGATTGCCACCTGGGCGCTCCACTTCTCCTCCGATATATTCATATTCATCTTACCACTTTCAATCCTGAGGATGCTCAGACTCGACTGGAAGAAGAAGCTTGGCCTGTACACAACGTTTGGGCTCGGGATTTTCAGCATAAGCGCCTGCCTCGTGCGCTTTCTCATTGTTAAATTGACATATCCGAGCGTGCCAACGACAAATATTGAGCTTTGGTGTGCCCTGGATGCCTATGTGGGACTTATGGTCGCGTGTCTTCCAGCCCTCCGACCGTATCTGAACTTGAACCAAGGATCTTTACCACGAATCTCTTCGCACAATAACTGTCGAACAGGCGTTCTTGACAGGTCCTCCGTGTCAGATTACCCACTCGCCGTATCACAAGAGATTTCCTCTTGAGAAAAGCAGTCAGGCGACAGAGGAGAAGCCGATGCTCGATTCATTCATTCTGTATTATTGATGTGGTAGTTCGGTGGTGGACATGCCAATTTACCAGCCTGTTGACTAGAACCACATCACAATCCACACTCCGTTGCAAGAACACTCTTAGTCATCACTGGGTACCTCAACAGTAAAAGAAAAGATAAGCGGATAGCGCAGTACATGATGAAGGAGGGAAGTGCGCGTTTTCTGGGAAAGCTGCTATTCGACGTTGCTACCAGTTGAGATAGAACGGGAAGTGAATCTTACCCAGCGTCCTCGACCAGAAGTTGAGTTCTTTTCAAGCAAACCTTGGAACACCTAAGACCTCGACTCAGGATCGGAATCGATCATCTCCGCTCGTTTTCGGGAGATCTCCGGAATAGTCACATTGGCAGAGAGTTTCCGAAGGCACAAGACGAGGTTGAACGCCTGCTAATGGCCGTGGGACAGGAGATCTCAGTCTTGTGAGGGAAGAATTGAGACCACATAGAAACGTTTGGGGGTGACTATATATCACAGTACATACACACCACCGCAGGTTACTCTGATGGTAAGGTAAAGCTATTGGTATTCGATTTCAGTTATAGTTACAATCATCTAGTAGCACAGATTTATGGCGCATAGCCAATGTCGCCGGTACAATTACGTGCAGCCAAGGAGGCCCGGGGTAGATAATAACCATTCAATCTAGGGGTTTGATAACAAGCTATTCCCAGGTGCATTCGGTAAACCATCAATCGCACCGAGCAGAGGCAAAATTGCAGGCGTAGAGACCACCGGAGGGAGGCCAGAGAAAGTGACATCCCAGCCGGAGGCATCGGCAGTACCGGTGTCTTCCCTCGCCCTTGACAGTCGGCAAAACCGATCCTTGACGATTCGCCAGCGCCTGTCTGTCAGAAGCGTATCACTAGCAAACAATTGGTCGAGCTGAGCCGCCAGGTCCAGCAGGCGACCCAGTCCCTGCGAGATATTCGGCTCCAGCCACGGCTGGCGCCCTTGCACCTGGATGGAAACCATCTCAATCGCACTTCCACATGCCGCAAGCCCAGTGACGTAGGAGCTAACGAGAGAGCGGTTGCTCCTACAAGCCGTTGAAGGAGCCGTTGTCAGTGTCGTGAGTATTTTAAAGTGATCCACAAAGAATTCGATAATATGGGCTAATTGTTGTACCTGGGGCGTGGTGATGGGAATACTGCCCGTGCACGGGAAGAGCAGGTGGATTAACAGAGTTTGGTACGAAACCAGAATCCATGTGTGGGAGACAGACTGCTCCATATTGGCCTCGATTATACGTGCATTGCAAGCCAAAGCAACCCACGCCTCGTCATACTGGATGCCCGTTGTCTCTCGGGGGCGATGCAAGGGCTGCAGGTGGTGATGTAACTGAGTCTGCCAGCAGGAATGGGCGGGTATCGGGTCGGGGTTGATTGTGCGTAGATGCACAGCCGCAGCGGTAATATGGCTGATAATCCAGATCTCTGGAATCCAGGCTCCCTGATGCGTTAAGGTGGACAGGTTATCTGCTGCACGATCGAGACGAAGGATCCATGAATCATCTTTGTCAATGGGTGGGTGGGTGTGCATCTGTGCCAGGATCGGCAGGTCATCGTTGACGATCTCTGAGTGTGTGAAATACCACACTATGAGTGACAGGGTTACCCATCCGAGCACATGCAACATTTCCCACTCGACCTTGGCCAGCCGGATACCGTTTGCCTGCCGCACATCCCAGGCGACCAAGGTGGATGTCTCCTGGATCAATCGCGCCACAGTGCGATGGGCGTACATGGTATAGACCATCGCCTGTTCCACGTTACCGTGACATGTCTCATGCCAGGCCAACAAGCTCAATGCTTGCGCAGTCGGCAGGTCCGAGGTGTCGGTTCTGATATCATGTAGATGCGATGCAGCCCACTGGAGAAGGGCGTGGCATTCCTCCAGGGCTGTTGCATCACCAAGTTCCCGCTGTGCACCTCCGAGGACGGTCGCAAGGAGAAGCTGATTGCACGAGTTATCACGGACAGAACGGAGAAGTAGTGTCTTGGACAGCCCCATGGACAAAGGGTGCGTAGCAAACCACACGTCAATGAGCTGGGTCGTTCGGTGGGTGTCGTATCTGGAGAGAGGTATCGGCTCGAAGGGATGGAGTCGCTGGGGGCAGGGGTCCCACTTACTCCCAGCAATGCGATCCTCATCTGGGAAATATGGACAATGGTCCAGAATGCTCACTCTCCTCACGGCAATATCAATGAGGTCTTGGGTGAGGACCACAACGAGATCTCGATACCCTAATATTGCGTTTTGAGGACTCACGGGTAGGGCCAGCGGTGGGAGCCCCAGCCGGCGTCCCTGAAGGTCTGCGGCCAGTTCGTTGAGTGCTTCAGCGACACTCTTGCTTTCGGATGGATGACAGCCAAGTAAGGGGTCGGAATGGGACCTGACTGGGACTGCCCGCCAGGGATGGTCGGTTCCCTTTCCCTGGCCAACCGTGGGAGCGTCAGATGGGCCCTTGGAAGCCATGACCGAGTCATAAAGACATTCAATGTGTCGATCCTTACACGCACTGCACTGACTCGTACCCGAGCAGCGCAGTTTGCGACTGCGGCAAAACCGGCAACTACGGCGCCGTTCTTTCACAGTTGCCCGATCGCCTGTCGGTGGCGCCGGGGCTCCTCTGAGGTTCCGAGCCCAATCCGTCATGCTGGGCAGGTATATGGTGACAGAAGCTTTTTTGTTTTGGCTTTGCTTTCCCGGCGGTCTTTATGCTTCATCCTGAGCGGGATCTTCTCCCTCTTCTAGTACAGGTCAACGTGGGCATGACGTTTACGTGGTCTACTGCAATGAAACCGTGGGAATTTGCGTGATGCCAGGGGCTGATTCTTCCAGCCAGCCAACCACCACAGTCCTCTCCTTTCGTCCATTGGGGCATACTTCAGCGTTGTCTCTGATCAAACTTTCCCGTTCCCAAGCTCTTCGCATTCGTCGGCGAAAGACTAGATATCAAATGTAACCTTATCCTTATCCGGTTGCGGGAGAGCCGCTTATGTGTGTCCTATCCATAGGTCCCTTTCGCTTCTTGGACCGGCGGGTCTTATCGGGATCAAACATCCAGGTCTAGAACGCTTCTGGTTGGCCAGCCCTGTGCTCATGCTGCTGCCATCTTCATGTAGACCTGCCAGAGTGGCTGACCTGTCGGTGGAGACATGAAAGGCACCTACTTTCTCAGGGATACCTATGATTGGTCCGCAGGTTCGCACCTCTATATGGCGGTCTTCGACGAAGATATCATAGACCGAGTGACTACGACGCCGCAGAGGGAAAGACACGCCAACTATTGTGTCCAAGGGACGCTCTTCCGCGGACCTAGCACCCTTCCCTTCCATTGACCTTCGATCAGCCACCCATATAGCATCAGGCTCGGTTTACCTGGACTAGCTTCCTTCAATCACACCCGGTCGGGCTAACTTCGATGCGTCACAACCAATGTATCTTTGTCCCGGCTCGACCGTTCACTGCAAATGCCTCGACCTAATCTTTTACAGGTAAAGGCCCTAGACATATTTCTCGCCCTCTGGTGGATGGCCCCATCCATGCAACGCTGGCGTCTTCGCGGATAATGGCGAGATATACTCGTATAGCCAACCCCAGACACAATGGTGGTCAAACTACTGACGGTGCTAACAGTGTGCCCCCCACTCACTACACCCTGAATGTATATTTTACTATGTAGTATGACCTGCTTCCCGATTGGTAGGGTCGTCATAACAACTGTGAATACCACCATGCCGCCACCCTTGCACCACAGCACGACATATCGCCAGGAGTCTGCGGAGACTATGTTTAGTGAAAATGATCTAATCATCCACAATATGCTATGTAGCGTTACCAGGAATTAATGATGGAGCTTCGCCTTTAGCAAGGTGAAAGCACCGTAATGTTCCCCCGGGGTATTGCTTGCATTTCTCCTGCGAAGCAGGTAGTAACCCTGAACTTCACTGGTCATCCGGTACGGCAGGTAGGCCTTCAGCTGAGTGGTTACAGATGGCTGTTTGCGTGATTGCTAAGACTACCTCATTGGATTGCAGTAACAGCAATAGTATCCTATGTAGACTGGCTCGATTGGGCGCCCTGAGCTACAGCTTGAATGATGACGTGTTCTACTTATGTCCCTAGGACCGTTCTACTTGACCATTCTGTAACTTCTGCGCTGTCCGATATGGAAGGTTGGTTGGCCATCGGTATAATTACTAGTGACGGCAACTCTCGATCATATGCTTGTTTGCCTGCGCAAGGTCACCGCAGGGCCCGATGCGCTTTTCTGGATAGATCTTGTAGTAGTATGCTTTCGGGTACAAGCAAGTATAGATGAAGTACTTCGTTTCTAATATTCTCTAGGAAACGCTTCCGGCTTTTATTGACTTCATAAGTTGTGGCATAGCGTAAGATAGACACAGTGACAGAAGAATCAAAGGTCGTAAATGGGAACTCAACCCGCCAGGTATCCTAGCGCATTCTATAATGAAGGAGCTTTCTGCAGCATACTCTTTTCCATCCTAAGTTGGCAGACGCCAAACCATCGCTGGTTTGATGGGGTCCATCATTTGGAACTACAGAGGTAGGGTGTGATTTTCAGTTCATTTCCTCCTAGCATTAACATATGCAAGGGAGCAAGGGTTCGATCAACCAATACCCACTGTCCATACCAAGGTAAGTTGACATCAAGCTTTCCAAGCAGCATTGCATACTTCAAGCCCGGGTCGGGACGAGATGGCATGAGACATCCCTTGCCAGCATACTGTACTGATTTCCCCAAATCCGGGCATAGGATTCTTCGACAATTCGAGCAAGCACTTTTGTGAAACGTCAAATCCACGCTGGGTGCTAGGTTTGGCTAGCTTTCTTGCTTTGCATTCCAAGTTGATCGGTCTGCTACAACAACCAAAGGAGGTCGAACACAACCGGCACTCATCCTAGGGGACTGAACTTTTCTCTTAAGGAGCTTCATCTTTCTGGGGAAATTTAACAATGCCTGGTTAATTCTAAATTTCTGTAGACCTAACGAAAGCTTCTCGCTCTTTCCAGAACGTGAGCAGCGAAAAGGTAATTGCGATTAGGGTTCCTCACACGATCTCTTACGGGGATGCTGGCTAGGACATGCATCGATTTGCAAGCCCATTGCCATTTGTAATATGTAGTATATCTTTTCTGTCCTAGACCGGACGTGTGCCCAATTCCTGTATGTCTGTTCCTCCACCCTTTTTTATTATTATTATTATTGTTCGTTTGTTCATATTTAGCGCATGCAAAATGATCTTCCGTTCTTGGCGCATTTTTAAGCAGTTGTTTAAGCAGTTCAAGCAGGATAACTAATTTAAAAATTGAAATGCTTGACATGTTTAAACAACTGGCTAAAAAGCTTGAGTTGTTTAAGTTAATGTAGAATGATATTTTGGGTCAAAATCGGCGTCAAAAAAAAGTTAAAAAAAAAAAAAAAAAAAAGAAAATACGCCAAAAGACTGAAGATCATCTTACTTACACTACATACAGGAACCTTCTGAGTGGGTAGAGTCCAGTATAAAATAAGTATTGATTCTGCTATGCTCCTTACCGATATACTGCTTGGGCGTTATATACTTACTTAGATTATACTTCCAGAGCAGTTCCAGTTATATTAATCAATACTATCCGGTTATATTAATTCTTTCAATAGTTGATTCCCAACTTGAAAATTGGATTATCCCAGGGGTACCGAACAAGTTACTGTTTAACAAGATCTTGCTTGGACCTCGAATATAGCTGCAGCATCCGAGTTCTACACACTTCTACAAATCACTCCACCTTAGTAGTGCTGGAAAATAGTATACTATCTCTGTAATAGAAGCCCTGTTCTTGAGCTGTTTATTCTCAGTTATTGTTAATCGTAATAAAGAATTTAGAATATTCATAGCCTCACATCTTTCCCCACATATCATAGCGGGATCTAAGAGAATACAAAGCGCAATGAAAGTCACTTGGTTACTCATAGTTAGGGAATAAGAGCTTCGCAATAGAGCCCATGTATTAACTAACTAACGAACGTATTCGCTCCCTCCTCTTCTGCCTTTCGTCAGGCTTGGAGCTTCTTTGGGCTGGCCATAACTGAAAATGGTCATCAGGCACACAGGGTGACTGAAACAGGAAGGACAGAGGGAGTTGCAACCACGACGAAAATCCCGGTTCTAGACATGAAGCCCCCACCCCGGCGAGTAGATCCGCTACTCACTCCATGATACCGCAGGAGACGGCTGCGGAGGTCAAGTCCTGGCATTCAAGCCTAAAATAGAACCTGTGTTACATTCTTGTTGTCCTTCACCTTGATGTTTCTCATCATCAAAACCCAGCCAATGGACAGGCCCATCACCGCGGTTCCGGCAATCATCATGTTCCGTTGGCTGAACGCATACGCATTTTGAATGGCGGTGCGAGTAGGCGAGCCCACTGGATAACTAAGCTGAACATCCAGCGACTCGTAAATCTCCGCCCACTGGTCCTTTGTTTCCGCCGGCAACAACTCGCGCAACTGCTTCGGAAGCGTGTTGGTCCAGATGGCACCCGATACACTGCTACCCACAGCACCGCCCACATTGCCAAAGACACTGAGCAGCGCCAACATGGAGGCGTAGTCTTCATGTTTGGCAGCTGCCAGGACCGCAACCTGTTCAATCAAGATCATGGTGCCGCCACCAACGGCCAGGAAGATCTGGCACATGCACATGTACCCGACGCTGTGACCCGGGGCGCGGAAATAGATCATTAAGCCACTGGCTAGCAGGTAGAGTGGAACGGCAAACAGGAGCAGCCACTTGAACCGGCCAGTGACTCGGATGAGGTAGCCACAGCCAATAAGCCAGATGGGGTCCATCAAGTCGAAAATCGCACTGATGTAACCGGCCTGGGTGAGGCTTGTGTTGAAGACCACCTGTAGGAAAGAGGTAAAGTAGCTGTTCCAGCAGTAGTAGGAAACTTGATATGTGATATCCAACAGACAAGCGCCGATAACCGTCCGATTCGAGAGTAGGGAGAAACGAATAAATGGTGTCGGTGCGCCCCAGCGCTCATAGGCAACGAATACAGCAAGGACACAAAACCCGACTACCATCATGGCTATTATCTTAGCCGATTTCCACTCTCCCTTGGTATTTCCGGCAATGTTGAACGAGGTGAGGAAGAGGATCAATCCGCCGATCATCAAGACAATACCGATAACTGTGAAAGTAGGTGAAGGATGTTAGTCTGGGTTATGCAGTACAGGCGAGAGAAAGATAGAAACGTGACCTACTGTCAAACTCGATGATATAGAACCACACACTCTGCCACCATGTCCGAGTGCTACGCGGCTTATACTGCAATCGGCCGTCCTTATCTGCCTTTCGCTTGGCGAACTCCCATGTGATGATCAGGGGAGAAGCAGCAATCGGAAGAATGATGCAGATGGTCCCGTATGCCCATCTCCAGTTGGTCTCGTGAAATCGGTTGGACAGGGGGGATCCGGCAAAAGCAGTAATGATATAAGGCGACGAGGTGAAGCCATATGCGATACCACGGTTGCGAAGTGAGGAAGTGTCCGATGTGATCACATCAACACTGAAAATCGTACCGGTAAAGCCGACCGTATAGAATGCCTTGACGAAATGAGCTTCTCGCCATGAAGAAACCCATGCAGGAAAGGCGGTACTGAGACGACTTACCTGTGCGGCACAATACGTTGTGATATTGTGACAACCAGCCATCATAATAAGTCCCATGATGGCGATCAAAATCATGATAGAGATTCCCAGGGTACGGTCCCACAGATTCAGAACCTTTGCAATTGGCATCACGCACGCAGCACCCATCACACTAGTCACCACGCTGATGACCGTCAGCAGCGAGTGTTCCGAGAAATCACTTGTGATATACGCCGAGAGGTTGGAGGTTAGGTTGTTGTTCAGGCCATTGACAAAGTATAGCATCCACATGCTGCGAGGTACTTAGCAGGAGATAAGAGAACCCGGAGGCCACGAAGATCACTCACGAGGCATATGTGATGATGAGGGATTTCTTGGACCAGGAGGCAGTCACTGCCTCAGCGACTCGGACCCCATCCTGCTGGTCCTGGTTCTCCGTGGCAGCGGCAGGGATGTCGGAGTCCAGCGGCATCGGATCCTCATTGACCCCGGTAGAAGGAGAACCCTTCACAGTGGTCATTTTGACAGAGGTGATCACAGATACCCAACAATCATAAATATCATGATCGATATGCGAGGCCAAAACTGGGACATGAGACACTTATAACCCCGACATAGGGCCGCTTGATGGTCTCCGTTCCGTGGTCTCCCCACTCTGGCCTGTGGACTTTTCTTTCCGTAGTCTTGCTTTTTGAAAGAACCCTCAGTGATGGAATTCGCCTTCCGGTCGATACTGCTTTTGGCGTAGACCGGTGGAACGGTTGCTCTGAATTGACGAATGATTGGAGATCAGGAGATCTACTAATGATAAAATTACAAACTGAATCTACAAAACAAGTGCCAACAAGCTTTCCGTACAAGCTTTTTCAGATGGGCCTGGGGAACAGATTGTGTATGCGCAAGGGCCCGTGTTGCTCTCACGCCCAGAAAACCACCCCAACGTTACCTTTCTCCTTGAATATCGATTGACTCAAGCCATCATCCCGCTTCCGCATAGTTCTGTTGGTTGATATGCTCCTCTCTCCATCCGAAGATACCCGATCAATGAAGTCTGGTAGTCTAGGAACATTACGGTCAAGCCAGGGACCGGCGTCTTAGCCAATCTCGGTAGTCCTGCCGACAAGAAAACGGTTGCCTTGAATCCGGAACCGATAACCAGATGCGGGCCGAGATAAGATCAAGGTGAAACATTGAGAAACAAGTTGCGAGGAATGCTGCCGCTGGCCTGAAAGGGACCTGGTTATAGAGAGCATTCATTCTACTGATGTGCTTCGAACTTGTTCTGCCCACGGGCCAATAAATGAATTGAGGGCATTTGCTTGCCAGCGGCATATCCAGACAGTGTCTCAAACGATGTCTAACGCATTTGCTTGGGTGCCATGGAGGCAATTGCGGCCGAGTAATAATAGTCAACACTATAGTTCCCCACTGGGGCCAAAATCGGTAGGTTCCGCCAGCTTCAAGGACCCTGAGTCAAACGGCCTGTAGTTGTTGTAAGAGGGGGTCCAAAATGTCTTGAATAGGGGTTTGAGTTAGTTCCTTTTACCCAATCTTGATTTGAATCTCATAACTGGCCGGCGAGAAAAACTAACATACCATAACGTACTGCCGAAGAAAAGCCGCTCTAATCCGACATATTCTTCTGTGCAGGACATGTGGTGGCTTCAAAAAAAAATACGAAGTGGTTGCCTAATTCCACATTTCCACGACGCTAGACTCGGCGGTTTTAGGGTCAATTATAGATTGATTGATAAAACCTAGGGTGGAGAGAACAAGCGATTGATTAGATCAATCGCTCCACTTAGTTGGCAGGTTAACCGAGCTTGGCGTTGAAACGGGCACAGCGGACTTTTGCGGCCACTCCGCAACCAACGACGAGTTCTTATCCATTTCTGCCAGCAGAATTCCTGTTTTAATCCCGAGGATTTGATATTTCTATATTTATACATAAGAAATTAGTATAAATACTAAGAAATATATATATTTTATATATTCTCTATAAAATCTCGCTTTGAAATATAAAGATTACTGAGAAATAGCTGTATATTTAATACATAATAGATTGTATTGCTAGATATAGAATTCGAATTAAGTTTAAATACAGTCGTCCCCAAATCTAGGCACTATAGTCCCTAAAGTCTATAGACTGTGGCCCCTAAATTTAGGCACTGCGGCCCCTATAGGCTGTATACCGTGGCCCCTAAATTGAACTTGGTAAAAAGGCGGTGAGATAGCGGGAACTATTTTAGAGCGGACTCTATATCCTGTACATCGGTATTATACATATTTTTATATTTAGTGTTTCTACTTACACTGTACTAGAAACAGTACTTGATACTGTAATTAATATAAAGAAATATATAAAAGAACTTTTTTTCAAGCCCTTTTATATAATAATCTTACATTTAAAGAGATAGCGACACAGTACATTACTAGGCGATAAATGGACTTGGTGAGGAGAGCGGTTGTTGCGGAGTGGCCGCAATTGTCCGCCGTAAACGGGTCACTTTGAGAAAGGTATAATTTTACATCCTGGCAAGCGCAGAAAATCTGTGCCGTCTCGACCCTTGGTCTCTCAGCTGAGCTGAGACATAGGTATTGGATTATATACACTGCGACTCCCCATCCCGGAACGAGAACCGATAGAGGAAAACAAACCATATCTGATCACGACTAAATAAAAAGGCTTTCTCGGCCGTCTCACGACAGGCTCCCTTGGGTGGCCCGGTAATTGCATACCCCGTTATCTTGATAGTTCCCAAGACTAAGGAGAGTTAACATTACAATCATCCAAGCGGGGCGTGAGGCAGAAACCACGCAGCTATGTTTCCTTTGTTTGGCGACGCATTACGTAGGATGTATGGCAATACCCTTGCAGACAAAGGACTTATTTTGTGATTATTGAAAACAACAGAATTCACCACCGCAGCTCGGGAGGCGAGACTAGTATTTGCTAGTACAAAGAACGAAGATGATCCTTATATAGGAGAAGAGTTGCAACTCGCATTCCTGGAATACATAGATTCTGAACTATCGATGGAATGAAAGCAGCTCTAGGCCGAATGTTTATCAAAAGCAGAAGTGGCTAAGAAACGCATTAAATTCTCTCTGACCTTCAAAGACTGCTCCGGCTGCATGGAGCAAGCTTGTATTTAGTAAACCAACCATCTACCAAGCATACCTCGCCAAAGGATCGGAGGAATATAAGGACGCTGTATTTCATGTACTTAGGGTAGCTCTTATTCAGTCCTTCGTGTTCAAATATAACTGCCTTCGATAAACATCAAGTATTACCACTGCTAATACCATTCGTCCATACTATTCTCACAAGGCTCCTCAACCTGCATGGACCGTTCAGCTCATCCAACCTAGCAATCTGAACCGAGGCATCGTGGCGTTCTTCTCCAATCTCTCCACGTCTGCCGAATCCTTGATCGATAACGTCTGAGACTTGTAACGACGAAGGACGCTAGTACAGGCTAGATATTTCACCGGATCATATGCAGATAACAAGCCTCCTAGGGCAGCGACAACTGGAAAACTCCCTCCTATTGTCGGAATAAAGCTCAATACGCCAAACGTCAAAGATCTGGTAACATATCTGGTTAGATTACAATGATGGGGGGGCGTGTGTGTGGGCAAGGGTGGGCGAGTGTGTGAGAGAGTGACGTATAGTTAGCATAGGGCACGTACGCTAGCACCATGGCCAAAGCTTTCGCCCATTTTGCTTTTCCGAAGGTAGTTCCGCTCATTGCCTCCAGGAGATTTCCCATTGCGGTCAGATCTGCTATCAGGCTGTCCTTCTCGACTTTCATGTTCCAGTAATTCTCACCATGAACACTCGGCGAGCAGTTCTTGAGAGTGAGATCTAAAGGGGCAGCCGAGGTATCAGATATTAACTACCAGTCACTTTAGGTTTAGGTTGAAGCAGCCGTACCTCCTGTTTTACTGGGTGATTGTGCCTTTGCCGCTTCGAGTTCCTGTTCCCATAGCTCTTTGAAAAGGCGATATTGCTCGAGGTGGAAGCCTGCGGATCGATTGTGATGCCTGAACAAAGACAAGAGCTCCGACTGCGATGGATAAGCGGGTGCAGGGAGCTCTTGAACTACTTGGGGGGGCTGGGATACAATAACGGCAACATCGTCATCATTTTCTGAGTCCAGCGAGCCTGTGGATATCAGCATGGGTACATTTGCACTTGCCATAGCTGAGAGCTTGTCAGTTTTCCTTCACGAGAGGAAGAAAAGCAGAGAGCCTTCCTGGGGTTTTGAGATTTTTATCTCTCGTCTTCATTGCGGTAGGCAGCGTCTCAGAGGAGAGAAAAGTCAGGGAAAAAGTTGGTAATTAACAGAGCGCTTTCCTGTTATTGGACCGGCTCGATGATCAGTACTCCCCGCGGCAAGGCTGTCCAGTGAATCTTTCTTGGAGGCCGCCACCGTTCGGACTGATTGGTTATTGTGAGGGAGATATTATCTGGTGACGTGGCAAGTAACTAATTTTGGACCGGAAGAAGGCGGCTTGCTTAGCCAAAGCCTTTGTGGAGGGAGGGCTTGTCCTTCCTCTGACAGATATGGGCAGATATATTAAGATGGAAGGGTGGATCACTCACTTTTGGAGGGCATGTTCGTTACATACCTAAGCGCCGGAGTGCCACCTTCCTGATCATGGGTGAGAGAGCTGTCGGCCCGTCTCCTGAATCAATCCCCATCCCAAACCTCAAAGCTAGAGTTCAACTATGGCATTGGTCTGAGGAAGAAAGCTGGTCTCCTGAGTTCAACAACTTGCTTGCATTGCGAGCTGCGGTCTATGTCAGTCCAGACTGGGAAGTACGTCGGGTGGAAAGTCCAGAGACCCCCTATCATGCCGGTCAAACATTCGTCGCCATTGAGGTATGCTTCCCCCAGTTGGCTTCACACAATGGAGTTCAAGAACAGGAACAAAAAAGTCGGAAGTTAACCTCTCCTGTGTAAAACATGTAGGCCGAATTCATCCACAGAGAAATGGCCCGGAACCATCGACTGGCCTCGCACGAGTGGAACAAACTTTGGAGAGTGATACTCCAATTCACCAATCAATTCTTCAAGGAGATCGGTGGGCAAGCTATCATTGTAAAGATGATGTCGCCGAGCCCTACCCAAGGAGATCAGCCGCTGTTCGTGTCCGTTGAAACCTACGGCCCACTTAAATTGCGACAGAAAATCGTTCCAACCCCCCGTCGGCCAATAGGCTTGATCGTTCGTGCGTGAGTGTGCCATCTGATACCTACAGCCCGATAGTATTGTTGATCGATGCTATGTTGAGACAGACAATATATGCTTTCTTTCGCGCTGCTGCTGGGCTCTCTGAAAGGCTGGGTGCCGTGGTCGTTTGCCATGCAGGCGACATGGGCTATGCAAGTCGTATGTTGTCAACAGCGGTAGCTGTGTAGTTCGGAACACTGATGCATTACTGGATATAGACCTCCACCATGGTGGCATACATGAACCGCAGAGCGCAGTCACCTTGCTTCTTCTCGAGCGACCCGAAGCAAAGAGTTGCCCAGACTTTAGGGAACTATCGCCGCCAATACGCAACATGGAAGGACTACATGTCTAGTACTCAACAAAGTAGGTAAACACCATAGCCTTGCATATGCCTCCTCTCCAAAGAATGTTAATTTCTCATTTGAGATATTTCTGACATGATACGTCTGTATTAGTCCGATGCCCTGACATCGGCATCAAACGACTAGAAGCCTGTCACAGCCTACTGGTCGAGTTTGGCGAATTTGAAACCGCTACTCTGAGCCATTTGACCAACAATATTGAGCCTTCCTGCCAGCGCAAAGCTATACATCACTTCGCTTTGCAGGCAGGAAAGGTAGCCCTTTTTGCAGGTGCTTGCCTTGGTGTTGGAGCCCTCTACTGGTCTTCCCTCGCGTTGGCCTGCTGGGCGGCGGGTACTGCTACTTTAGGTGGGGTGTCCGCATGCTGTGGGTACTTTGACCCAAACAAAAGCAAGAGAGAGCAGGTCCAAAAAGGTCAGTCTCTCCGATATAATACCTGCTTCGATGTCTCTATCCTTCGTACTTACATCAAATTTGCATCTTGGCAGTACGCGAACTGTTCGATTCACTCAAGATGACTCTCCACATCGTCTACATCCGCATGTGGGCATCTTTCTATCAGGATGTTCTTAAGATACCTTTTGGGAACCTGAACAGAGAAGAAGGATATGAGCTTCTAAAATGCTGTGGAGTGGATATCACCTTTATCCAGGAGGTTGGGTATCGGAAAGCCCTAGAGGCGTCGACGGTGCGAGAGCTACATCATCATAACGAGACGTTTATGGACGCATTTCATGAGATGCTCAAAGCGGTTGGTGAGGATATAATTTTCCAAGATGTCCGAGGAGAATACTAAAAGATTGTTGCTTTTCTATGGCCTGTTGCTTCTATGAGACATCTGCTCCTGGATTCTGGGTTTGTGTTAGAAATACTACCATGATACATGGACTATTGTACATGTATGCAGTACGGTACAAAACTTGAGAAGCATTGTGATTCCTATGCGATCCTTGGAAGTAAGGCCGTTATCCCATTAAACGGCATGTTAGGTCATAAGATCTATATGCATTAGACCTGCTATAGTTAGCGCCATCTTCCTACATATAACCGCTTAACCTGTTGCTAATTCAGTTGCTAAGACGCTCTACATAGAAATACCCCACCCGACTTGCGCCATTGACTCAGTACTTGATATTTTCACCGCGCCCTACATGATGGGATCGTGTCAGAACACGGCACTAAGAAATGTCATTGTCGCCAGAAGAACAATTTGCGACCCCAAGCGCATACCCACCAACTGTTAAGCCGCATTCTAAGCTCGGGCTAACACCAATTGCAACTGCAACAACATAGACGCTGCAAAGGACGCCGCCTATGAATAACAGCAGCATGTAACGAAAGAGTCATCAATAAACAACTCTGAAGGCGTCTACCGTTTTCTTGTATGGGTTTGCAGCATCCAAGTATTTGTTCGTTGCGATATACCTGTTCCCAGACAGCCACGAAGAGCCGTTGGCAAATGGAACTATGAGACTGACTTGTAGTGTCGTAATATATTGGCTATCCCGCAGAAATTCAATACCCTGTTTTTCGATACCATGATGCCAATAACACCCAAGCATCAACGGCAGGAAATTGTAATTTTCTCTCCGCAAGGATAATTCGCAGAGATGGCTAGTGAGACAATAGGGTGAACTAGAGACATCGTATTTGGCATTTGGACAGAAAATGTATTTTGGATCATCGCAGGAACTCCTACCATGGATGTAGAAGTCACATGTGTATGTTTTAAACCCTCTTTGAGAGATATCTTTGAGGCAGACCGCAATGAAGTTTCCTAATTCACTGTGATTGAAATCAGTGACGACCACGATTATCTCGCTACTTTAAAAGTCATACCTCATAAAGTGGATCTATTTAGCCAAGCCGCCAACTATGTGTAAGAAAATGGGAGTAGTTGATGAGTAGGTATACCATGACCTCTTTTACGCCAATGGTGGAATAGAAGGAATACTGTTTTCACCGACTGAAGATCTTTCGTAGCTCATCAATTCGTATTAGAAATGATGACTCTTCCAGTTCTATATCCTGGACAATCCATTCTCCATCACATTTTATGCAGATCCATGTACAAGACACATGGCCTTGATCTAGAGCATTTTTGCGGTAGTCGTGTAGAACAGATGCCCGGCCCTCTTCTCTATCTCTGCGTCTCGAAAAGGATAATATTCGCTCATTTTTGAGTAGAATAATTTAGAAGTCTATTCGTGCCTTGGTAAAAGGATCAACGCATTAGGCGTTATCTTATGTGGATTCAAGCACTCTAAGGCACTGTATAGACGACAACAAAGGATACTTGAATAATAAAACTGGGCTGGGATTCTGGGCTTCCAGACATTGCTCGAATTTCTGGTAGGGGGTTGACGTTGACCTACTCAGCCTATGTCGGACAGTGAGAAATAGATCTCTGAGGCTGGAGCTCCTTCTCACACAAATCATTTGCTGGCATGTCACACCTCGATGTCAGGCAAGCAATGTGCAAGCATCTTCCTAGGAGTAACCGTAACCAATTTATGTGGCTAGCATGATGCGTGGAATAGATTCGTTGTATATAATTGGTGCGTTGCACTCGTGATCGAATAGCTAGTCTGTGATTGCAAGTCCTGGCAAGGCAGATAGATATTTTGGCTCGTCAAAACATTCCCCTACTATTATTTGGAATCATCCCCTGCTCAACGGCGCACAGTCTCCCATGAACATCATTGACGAGCACATGAGGAAAAGATTAAGAAGACGGTAAGTGTGATCTTTCGCCTGCTGACGGTTATAAGTAGTCTTGTTGTACTTCAGGTAGCAGTTTGCCAGTCTTGGATGTTTTGCGTGAGCTGGAATAGGTGTGCACCCTTCCGGAGGCTCTGCTCGGGAAGCGCTTCAGTTCTTTAGATTTAAGCTGGCTGGAGAGTGGTCAAGACATAGGCCGGTAATTGTAGCTTAGTAGGGCCGGAGACTAATGTAAACCAATATTGATGTCTGGGAGCGTAACAGAGTGAGATATGGATAAATGAACTTCAGTCTTTGGCACATCAAGTAAAATTGCACTTCACTGTCGAAATACGGTTTTCCGGCTAGATTTCATGCGTACCTGGAGTCAGGGGACTAACTCCCAGACAGTACGTGATACGTACTTCCTTGAAGCGCAGTTGAAAATCTAAACATACAGGATCAACGTCGGATCTTTTACACTAATTGTGTTCTAGCACTGATGTCATATCAGACTCAACGTTTCTTTGGAGGTAAAACAGAACTCTCTGGTGCTTGTGTCTATACTACTCGTAGCAGACAACTGTATGCCAACAGAACTTTTATGGTACCTGCTTCTCCATTACAACTAACATCTCATCTACCCTGCATCATCTTCCATGTATCCTTACCTCAACCATCGGGTTTACGTTATACCATTATGAAAGAGTTTTCCGATAAATACACTCTTCCGTATAGTATAAAGACATGAACTCTAAGATATTACTCCTTCCAAACGAGCTCATCACATCCATACTCGATCACCTGCCTTATTCCTCAACCATTCTATTACAGTGGACTTGCAGTCAATAACTGGACTTAACTCTTTTGCCTATTACAATTGTCTCAAGATATCATGTGCAGAATACTTCAACGCAATGATGAAGGGCAGGAAAGGGAAGATATCTCCATTTTCAGGTATAGTGGACCATGGTCGATTCTGTATCCCTTGTGGGTTGAGATCGGGCAACCACAGTCGTGGAAACATACTTCAACATGGTGGTACCACAGGTACATATGGGCTTATATGTTCCGGTTGCATATGTTTCAAAGCCGCTGGCAGTTTTGTGGACTGGAGGAACAGGAGGTGTTACATGTGCTTGATGTCCCAGCGGTGGCAGGCCACTAAAACTAGATATCTATCTAAGGTGAAATCCTGGCGATTATATTTAGCCTGGTCCTAACGCCCAAATCACTTCTAATACAAGCGCTGTATATATTTGAGCCCTTCCTATGAGCAAGCTGGAGCGGAATATTTGGTATGGATGCTTCAATATGATCATTATATATGTTGCTCCACGTATAGTACGCAGTTGCTGGAAGAACTTGTCACTTTCTATGAGTTGATTCGGTATGTCTCCACTGCAGCACGCGGTATGCACTGGAACCCTTTCATACAACCCATAAGAAGAGCCGTGAAGTATACATAAATCGTAGGACATGTGGCTATAAAAGTCCACGTCATGGTGTTGTATTTAAGATATTTAATCCTACCGTCGTCGTGACGTTGCCACCCAGCCGACTCGACAGACCAACTGTCTCTCCCGCTGTCTCTCTAATCTGGCCAAGCATCAAGTGCAAGACGGGTCCAATTCTGCCTAGAGTCCTGCGTGGTTTCCTCAATCTTTGAAGCAAGACCAATCGTTCAGATCTCTTGCGTCTTTTCACCCCTAAAACGTCTCCCGACCTTGTCGATAAAGTAGCTTGAAACATGGCTATTCCATTCAGTAAGAAGTAGGTAGATGCTCGAGTGCCTGTTATGTTTATACATTAACCAACAAGAAGCATTCTGACGGCTGGCATCGCGCACATAAATGTGGGGGTCGACGATACCCCATTTGATGTGCACTTAGAATTGCTATGCGACCATTCACCTTATTTTGATGAACTGTATGAAGACCGAACGGTGAAACCTCTTACAGACTTCACGATTAGTTTTCCAGACGATGACCCCGACGTATTCTCCCTACTCATCGGTTGGATGTATCGGGGTGAAATTGCTGAGACATCTTCTGCTCCTCGCACCAGTCTGTACTTGTTGTTTGAACTCTGGGTGCTTGCTGAGAAATTTAAGATGGTGGACCTGCAGAACAACGTGATTTCCCTCTGCAAAACGAGGATTGATGACAAACGTGGTACGATCTTTGGTGACCACACAATCGACTATGTCTACAATCGTACCCTGCCCAAGTCCCCCCTACGTCTACTTCTGATAGATACATGGGTACAATATGCGACTAAGTCGCGATTCTTGGGTAGGGAAAATCTTCCTCGTGAGTTCCTTGAGGAACTTTGCTGCGCTTTGATGGAGTGGAAAGAAGGCAAGATGGAAACGGTTGGCCACACAGATACCGCATGGCCCTATCTTGTGCACCCTTCCCCGTGGAAAGACAAGGCCCGGGAAACGCCCCTGCAAGGAGAGGAGTCGGAAATGATGCGACTTGCTACCCCAGACCAGCTAAAAAACAGGAAATTCAAGCGTCCTTCCTCACGTACTCACAGAGCCACTCCTACGCCTTCTCTGCAGGTCATGACGCCAACCTCCACAGACGCCGAGAAGGATCCTAGGGACCAAATTACTTCTGGCATGAGCTCCTTGCAGATTTGAGTCTCTCCTGTGCGCCAGATGAGCAGAATGGTTGGCACGGATGCTTCAAATAGGTATTTTGTTGATTCACACACACAGTATGCAGTGACACCCCGTACGCCAATCTTTTTGCGTGCGTGGATATTTCCCACAGGCATCTATCCTCCTGCTCGGGCAATTTTCCAAATCTTAGAAACATATTGCAACTGTCCTTTAGACTCAAATGTTATAAGCAAAAGTCTTAGTACGTAATAGTCTATACACCTGGCACTCGCGTCTGCGGGCCCACATACTAAGTAAGCCAGATGTCTGGAAACTTTTCCCAGGATACCTGCCAACAGCAACCAGATATACTTTGCAACGGAGAGGATCCGAAAACCTTGAGTGAAGGCTTATTCGGATACACTTCAGCCCCACCCGCTCTGGTGGGTCCGAACTGAAGTGGATCTGTTTGGCCAGTTACTCTTTCCTAAAGCATCGCCTGAGGTTTAGTTGCCGAATAGTACAACCACATCCGACATCTATGCTGAACGAGACTCCCAGACATCTGGTCTTGATGGAACACAGTGCTGATATCATATCGATCGTATCGTACGATACTCAAACACCTTCTACGAGTGATCAGTTCGAGAGCCGATTCTAGAATCTTGAATGCAGATTGCCATTGCCACCGTTGTCATTCGTCATATAGTCCAGTAAAATGGATTCCATTCCTGAATTGTCAGCTAAACCGATCCAAATCGACGGAACAGTTGCCCAAACACACATGGCATGATTCCATGGGACCACAGCTCAACCGGAAGAGTCGATGAACCTCTAGTTAATCGGCTCTGACCAAGTTGCCATGGGTTTTCATACTACCTGCCTCGCTAATTGTCCATCGATTGGTTCTATGACATGTTCGAGTATCAGCTTGCCACGTATTTATCGTATGACACATGCCCTAGGCGCTCTATGCTTTGTAAACGATATGAGGACGTAATCCCGCAGGTGGCACGGAGCATATCATCTATATCCCCAAGCCATGACATCAGAAAGGAGAGTCCAGTTATAAATATTGGCCAACAATCAGCCATTTTAGCTGTTCAGTATTGGATTTCTGGTTTGCTGTCGAGGGGCTGTTTCTCAAGCTGAGGCCTTCTTTCCCTACAGACCTATTATTCCGAGAGCTGAAGTATGCCGAGCTGGGTCCATCAGAGACGGGGTGATACGGGCAATATCGCTACCCCCAGAAGTTCGTCGGCCATGTCCACCACCCCAGTGATACCGGGCTTAGCAGCTCGCATACGGGGCCAGCATGGAGGGAACACGGCGCCCATCGTCCGTTCAGAGAAGGGGCAATTGCCTATGCTACACGTACCCCATACATTCCAAAATACCTTTGTTGCGGTTGTGGGAGAGTTTGTCGGAACTTTCATGTTCCTCTTCTTCGCATTTGCTGGTGGCCAAGTCTCCAATACCCCCAAGCCGGCTGAAGGTGCGCCACCAAATACCTCGAATCTACTCTATCTGTCTCTGGCCTCGGGTTTTCTCTCCTTGTAAATGTGTGGACATTTTACCGCGTGACGGGTGGCTTATTCAATCCAGTGGTATGTTCCTGCGCGAGGC
Source organism: Aspergillus bombycis (assembly GCF_001792695.1). Lineage (NCBI taxonomy): Eukaryota > Fungi > Ascomycota > Eurotiomycetes > Eurotiales > Aspergillaceae > Aspergillus > Aspergillus bombycis. Next base: position 179,875 of record NW_019170063.1, read on the forward strand.
CAGCGTTCATATACAAAATAAGACCCTTGGTCAGTGAAGTGATATTGATACGGATACTATTAATCCTTAGGTCACTCTGGCTCTCTGTCTCTGCGGAGGCATGCATCCCGTTCGCGGCATCCTCGTTTTTGCTTCTCAAATCGTGGCGGGGATTGCATCAGCCGGTGTAGTCAGTTGCTTGTTCCCAGGAGCTCTGAGCGTTCAGACCAGGCTGGGCGGTGGCACCTCAATCTCCCAGGGCCTTTTTATTGAAATGTTCCTGACGGCACACCTCGTCTTTGTCGTGATTATGTTGGCGGTAGTGAAACAAAAGTCCACATTTCTTGCGCCCGTCGGAATTGGCCTGGTCCTCTTCGTGAACCAATTAGTCGGTACGTGTGTCTGGATCGTCCACAGAGACACGCATGCAAGCTAAATATCAAATTTAGGGACCTACTATACCGGCTGTGCGCTTAACCCCGCCCGTGCCCTTGGCCCGGACGTGATCAACCGCAGCTTCCCAGGATATCACTGGATCTACTGGGTAGGACCACTCCTCGGGTCCCTCCTTGCCTGTGGATTCTATGGCTTTCTCAGCATGTTCCATTACGAGACCGTGAACCCAGGCCAGGATTTTAATCAGTGGGAGGCGGCTGCGGGCCCCGGCCCGTGGCACGAAGAAGTGGCCTGGCACGCCGCCGGTGGGCCCAACCCATCACGCTTACCAAGCCATCAGCCAGCCCACCATCCAGACAGTACGGCGAACACGGATAACAGCAGTGGACCGGCCGATAAAGAATATAGTAACGAACAAGTGTGAAGTGGGGATTACCAAAGGGCTACCATCCCTACAGCATCCGTGCATTGGACTTCCGCACATGTGGATGTCCACCGTAAGTTGAATCTAACTCTTGGGGCATTTATTGGATGGTTAGAACGCGTTTGCCTTCACAACTTAAGGGCAAATCTAGTGCCCTTCTGCATATAATACTGGTCATCAGTTCGGACATGGAGGATTTTGATATTGTGAGGGCGTGAGATCCAGGCAAAACACGCTCCCAACCGGGGCAAACGGTCAGATAATTCCGAATCCACGGCTCAGAATATCCTGGGTCGCACTCATATAGTATATATACTGCCGTTACAGACATCTTTACTTATCACCGAAACTCTTTTCGATACCTCACTATTGTATAGTAGTCTGTAAGCTAGATTTATTTAGTCCGTCGTAGTAGTAGCCCACACACACACACCTTTCGTAAGAAAGACGAAGTAACTCCATAGTAGCCTAATAGGATAGGTTCTATATGTATAAAAAAAAGCAAAGAAAAGAAAAGACAAAATAGAAGTAGAAGTAGGGCTAGCTCACTCACAGCCCTAGGTCAGAAGAATAGAAAAGACCAACACAACATAAACTACCGCTACTCGCAATGACATATATGCCTGAGAACGCCTGAACTTAGGGTGACATAGAGCTGAGCCTTGCCAAGGGACTTTGGTCCATTAGAAATTGCTATAAATACTAGATCACAGCGATATGACTTCTGTTAAGAATATTTCCGCTTTGATTTAGTTCGTTCTTCTGCTCCCCGTAAGAGTTGCTGCATGGTTGGCCAGCTCCCTCATAGCCAGCCTACAGGTTACGTTATGAGAAATTCATCCATAGACTCAAGAGCTACTAACATCCTTTTTTCAGATCTCATTTCAGCCTTTCTTTCAATTATACCTGACATGTTCAAAAGTATGTCCAGGGAGTCAACCATCGCACGAGGCGAAGTGAGTGGCAATAGGGGCCAGAAATGCAAGAGTTAGGCGCCCCCTCCCGGTGCACTCGTTAATCCATTACTACTAGGGAATTAGGCGATGCTTTTTCCTTGTGTTGCCTATAAATATGGAGGCTGTCCTCGCCGGTCTCGTCCTGACAGTGGCAGCCAGTGTTAGCCTCTTCGGATAAAATTTGCTAATAGTCTCCTCATACGCTGCCTTATAATTACTGCTTGGTCCAAAGTTTGGGAAAGATAAAACTTGGTTTCATTTTGATTCGATCATGTAAATATACAGGACTCTCAGCAAAGGATGCATGTTTATTCATCGCTAAGCTGTTCTGCATTCTGGCTGGCCTGTACTAACTTCCCGTCTCATCGCAATGGAACCCAGCAGAGACATGAATGGGCGGTTGACGCACGTCTAATTCTGCAGATGAATATCAGTCAAGAGCCTGTTTTCGTAATCGTATACTTTCATCTGAGAATAGCCATTGGCAAAAACTGCGGTCCAGAGTCTTGGCTCGGAATATGCTATTAGGTTGTTAGCCGGATGAATGCAAAAAACAGCTATACGAAGTAGAAACATACCAGCGGTTAGGGGAGAGGAGGCACAGTCGATTATGATCCAATGTTCAACCTCATTCTCCTTCAGCCAGGGATGGTACTTCCCTCCCTCCTTGAACCGAGAGATATGTTCATTGACCCGATCATGATCCCGAAGCAACTCGATCGCCCACTGCTTCCCTGGAATATAAAAATCAACTCGCCCATCACCGGTCCTTGACCATTCACTGCAGATCGGAACACCCCGGCCTGCCACAAGACTGAACGATCTGTAGAATTCGTCCTGATATTGTGCCTCCAGGGGTCTGTATTTTGCTGCGGTGGAGATTTTCTTGCCCTGAACAGCATGTCTCAGGTTCATTGTCGAAAATTTACTGAGAACCTCCAGGCATAGTTCATCTAGCTTGTTGAATCTCGCGGGCAAAGGCCTCGCCTTTTTGCCGATGATATACTCAAGCCATCTAAGACAGGGTCAGATTAAGACAGAGAATATCGCATAAGAACTTACTTCTCATGCAAGCGAGACGGCAGCACAGCAACGTCATGTACCTCCATGTCTCCCCAAGGCATCCGTTGAACCCAGCCTCTCTCATAGCATTTCCGTAGGCCCACATCATTATCATCCCATAGCATATTTCCCTCCAGTAAAATCTTGCTTAAGGTTTCAGAAGCTTCATGTGTCAGATGCGTTCCCGTGGGAAATGAGCGAGAAACACCCGTATTCCTGACATACTCAAAAACTTGAGCATCATCCTTCAGATCATCAAGAACATGATCTTTCGTGATTGTACCGATACGTCCGTGTTTGAGATCATGACGATGCTCCTAAACTCGAGTTAGTTGCATAAGCAAGCCTAAAGCTTATCCGTTCGCTTTCTGGGGTGGAATCAAGAACGGCACATACAGATTGAAGAAAATCGACTAATGATTTCACCCTCCGGGATGCCCATTTGTGAGCTCGTATAAGTAGCCCATCGCCTCTGCATCAATTGTGAACTCTTCATCATATCTATTCATAGTCAGAAGTGACACAGCTTCATGAAACTCATCTGGCGTATAGAATAAACCGAGCTTTGGCGAATACTTTTCCGGTTGAGGGGTCAATGTTATGCGTTGCGCGGGGCCAAAGGTAGCTGGAGTATAGTATACGTGATCTGCATCCACGCCTGTCCGAGGGCTTCCGTAGGAACAGAAAAGACAAATCTTTATCATCGCACCTCTGCCATCCCTTCGCTCTTTGATGATGGTGTTCCAGAAGGAAATGTCCTGGTACGAACCCTGGGCCTCATCAACAATAATCACAGTCCCTTTATCAAAAAAGTCTGTAGCACTCGATGTTCGATACCTTTCTTGCAAGAGCGAGGCGAATTGAGTCCAAGGGTCACCACCCTCGCAACTGTCCAGCGGCTTCCATGTCTTGAGTAGAAACACCTTCCTCTTTTGCTCGTGGTAGTAGTCCCTGAGAAGTTCGGATAGGACAGTTTTCCCGCTGGCTGGTGTTCCACGTACGTGGATGACATCTTTGTCATCCACAGCGGCTGCAAGCTTTGATACTGTATCCCTGCGTAAACATCTCGTAGGGTCACTAGTAGTTAGCCCTGCTCACCAACGTGTCAGCTCTCGATATAGCCTCCGAGGGGACCGGATCTCACACTTACGATGCATGACGCGCTGTCGCGTATGATCAGAGTTGCCAGCAGATGCTAAGATATCCGTCGGAGATGACTTGGAACCAAAACTCCGGTGTAGTGATAGGAGATGGTCACAGTCCTCGCATGTCCCTTCAAGGGGTGATCCTGGTGTCACAGTGAAAATCCCTTGTGTACATGGACACGGGATCTTCAATTTGCCCGACTTGCAGGTTGCTGTACATGGGCCTGCGGCCAATGTACGAGCGGTCGAAGTATGCTTGATGTCCGAGGGAGGACTCGAAGGAGAAGTGAATAATCGAGAAGATGGGGAGGAGAGCATGCTTGCGATTTTTGGCGGGACGAAGGATGGATGGATGGATGGGACCGAGTAAAATAGGAGGCCGCCACCGATACACCGGCTAGGCAACCAGTACGACGTGAAGGCTATCAAATAGGATCTGGCGTGGAAAGGCACTGGATAGTAGAGATAGAGGACTTTAGCTGTCACCCTGGATATGAGAAAGGAGAAAGGTCGGGATATAAGGAGTGGTTGCAAGAGGCATAAGTGAATGAAGCTAGACACTGCTCATCTCCTCGTAATCCGTTCGATGACAATGCGGCCGATCAGGTGGCTATCCCGAACGGGGTCCAACCAACCCCCTCACTGTCCCATTGATATGGACTGAATAGAGGAATATATCCAGAGAGACTGATTCTTATCTTTTAATACTAATATGTCACATTGCCCGGAACCTCGATTGAGTCCTCCGTAGAAAGTTCACATGGAGAGCATCTTCTTGAACGCATCAACTAGTGTGTCGTGGCCCCTTTCAATCCCAGTGAAGTCGTTCATATCTTGCTCCAAAATGCCATCAGGTAGAAAGGACCATGTCATCTCTACAAATTTGTCTACCAAATTCAAGGGGAGGAATTTCGAAAAATAGGCCTTCAGCTCATCTCTCTCCACAAGTCTCACCTCTACCTTCTTGCCTGTTACCTCTTCAAATGCCCTTTGGACATCAGAAGTAGAATACTCTACAGGCCCATGCAGTTTGAAGATATGAGGACTAGCCTTCAACGCTGATCCGGCCTGCAAAAGATGGCGAGCGCAAGCCTTTCCGATATCGTTCGCAGACACCTAGATCGAATTCGCTTAGCATGTTTCACAGTGCAACTGACGTTGAATGGCAATCTCACCATTGGCATCTTATAGTCTATGGGTGTTACTGTTGAGTAAAAGAACGGTGGATCGGCCGTTAGAGTCGCCAGGGCATCCCGCCAGTTTTCCATAAAAAATCCATTCCTAACAAGGACAACTTCCGGTGCGGCGTACTCGAGGATTCTCTCACTTTCATGGTTGGCCTGGACCTCTCCCTATCATCTTGTCAGTGATAGATATCTATATGGCGCCCTTTATCTGGTGAGGACTTACCACACCGCTAGCGAACTGCGCCCCCATACTAGAGATATAAACTAGTCGTTTGACCGACTTGGCCTTCACCACCGCATCTCGAACATTGCTTGAGATTGCTTTAGCCTGAGCGACAAAGTCTGACCCATCCAAACACGGTGGTGTCAATGTGAGGACAGCATCAGAACCGGTAAAGTCCAGGGTGTCTCTGTCTTTCAGGTCACCCCGAATCGCCTTGAAGTTTCGGTGCGACCTGAATTCAGCGGGGACTTTATTTAGGTCACGATAAATGCCAATGACAAGAGGGGCGGAGCTATCGCATAACAACGCCTGGATGGCAGCCCGGCAAGTTTGTGGGGAGGCAGGGGCAATCGTGATCTGCATTGTAGCGATATAGTTAGGTACTGTAAAGGGTTCCTCTGTAGGGGGATGAGAATGGAAGGTAACGCTGAACTCAGAGAGGTTTGGTCCCTGACGAGGGGATTTATATAATAATACCCATCTTTAAAAATCTGTTTTATCCTCATGGGAATTTCGGTAATGGACATGGACTCCCACCTGACTGCACTGTTTCAGGCAGACTCAGTCTCGCCCAACCATATCTGCTATTCTGGACGACAAGCTGGCAGCTTAGGGAATTCCACTATGGAGAAAAAGGAATCAAAACCCGCGCCTGGCCATACCCATCAAGCAGTCAACCCGCTTGACATGACTCAGCGGATACGGAGCCAATCCAAAAGTCCACTCTTGGCGTGGTCCGGAACTCGGAACAGAATTACTATTGACATGGCTAGAACTGAGTAAGATTCTCTAACTAGGGTTGGGGAGACTATCCGGGGACTGGGTAGTGTTAGCAACAATAATATAAAAAATCCAAGTGAGCTGCCAAACCACGGCAAAGGTTGAGATACAGGCGCAGCTTAGCCTGGTTAGACAAAGTTGCCAAGAAATCTCGAACCACAGCTGATGATCAAGCTCGCCATTATTTGTCTTCTGCAGCATTCTATCCCCCATCGCTACACAAGCAAGGCCAAACGGACCCTCAATTCATTTTCTTCAGATACTACTTGACAATCCTTAAATTCAAGGAGACTATTCTCCAATATATATTCTTGCTCATTTCGGCGAGCCAAGTCACGCAGAGTTTCTAGTAGTTATATATAGTATGTACGGTTTGCAGCTAGTACCCAGTCTACGATCTGGAGAGCATCTTATATAGGAGTGATTTGCACCCTTTGAAAACTGCTACTATCTTGGGTCTAGATATTCTGGACTTTCGTTGTTCAGCTGATAAGTATCTGACTATTCTAAATCACTTAATCGCCCATTGATTATGACCCCAGGAGTAGCGACGTCGAACCAGCCACTATTAAGATCTCCTTTGGGTCTGTCTAAAGAGCGATCTAAGATTGTGGAATGTGTCCACAGCCCGGTATACGCCTATACTTCTGATTACCTCAGCCTTGGCTTATAAGTTAGTTAATTGGCCAACTGAGGCCCCCAGCACAGATCTTCAAGGCTTGGTTCCCAACAGCCCAGAACATCGTCCTTCACAAGCGGCCCTGCATAGAACCCCCAAAAAGGACCCTTACATTCATGATTGAAATTTAGGCATCATCTAACAGCAAGGTTGCCTACCAGCATATCAATAGAGTTCAGGCCAAAGACAAAAGTGCTCACCGGGGATTGCTTCCAATATAAAATGAATGGAATCATCCTGGGTGTCCTGGGTGTCACTCAACTCCAGGTACAGGTTAGGTGAGCGGGACACATAGAGCGATGTTAGAACGTCTTGGAACATAAAAACGCGTTGTTCTTGATCGACTCTAGTAACCCGATAGGGTTGTTTCGTTCCAATAGAGTCTAGCTTGCATTCGCTGCCCTCCTCGCATACAAGGGTCATGGAGGAGTTCAAAGGGGTGATCCCAGCTTCGTCATCGTTAAAGCCCTCGGTGTCAAGTATCCAGGACCCGGACTAGGAATCAATCAGGTTGCCAAATCGCACAGATGTTTCACTATAGTGCAATGACAATGCATCACCGCCAAGATCTTGCTTGATTTTTTCCTTCATCACCAGGCCGTAGGTCGGGCAAGAGAGAGAGCGGCGAGGAAGCCGGCCAAAAAATAGAAACGCATCATGTTGTCCGATAGAAGAGTAGGAAGATACCCCATAGAGTGAAATTATAGTTCAATAATGCGAGGGCTCGGGGACACCGATCTGATCCACATTTCACCAGAAGGGGACCAAGCGGTGGGAGCTGGATGCTGTAGAAAATCATATCTACCATCGTAGCCTTTATGGTAAGTACATACTAAGAAGTTGTGAAGGTACACTCGGCGATCTAGGCAATGTAGCTAGTTTACATGTAGAAGATGTAGACTAATAGTGCTGGGAATCTCCGCTCAACCCCAGCGACAAGTCGAACCGGACAATTGGGTTATGCAGCTTCAGAAAGACTCATACGGCTGAAGCTGGGGACGCGGGCCAAATCTTTCCTTGCCCCGGCTGGACAGATCAGGTCAATAGTCCCCAAAGATCGGGGAAGATCGACGGCTCCATCTGGCTCTTGGCTGATCCGCAACTCCAGGTCTGCAGTGACGAGCTCTCGACAGCCTTTAGTGGCGGAAATCGTATGGCCCACAGAGAACCTTGCTTCGGAGGTTCCCGACTCCGATTGTTTGCATGGATCGCGAAGGCACTTATATACCAGTATGCAATAGGTATATGGGGAATGTATTAATGCACGAGTGGGGCAGGCCTGCATTCGCTACTCTGGAAGACGGATTCCTCCGTCGTTACCCAGTAATGAGCAAGGTTTATCATTCCGATGTTCTTATAAGAGCGACAGATCCGCCCGAATGTATTCGCTCAACAGTACCCAAAGATTCCCTCGCCTTCTTTAATGAGCAACCCATGAAAGCTGAACGATTCACGATGGTCTCTTCTAAATTTATCGCGCTCGCCATTGTCTCCTGCGTGGCTCCCGCTCTGGCAGCAGAGAATGTAAGTTCAACCAATTCAACACCCCTAGCCTGCTTCCTTGAATAATTGGCTAAGTGCGCTCTCCCTCCCCTAGGCCATCCTTTACTCGCAAGAGCCTTGTGCGGGTGAAACAGCCCCGATCGAGCCAAACAACAAATGTACTCTCGTGCCGGAAACATTGTACGTCAAACCCGAAGGTTGACAACACAGAGTGGCACTAATGGCACCAATTAATAGGGCCGGAAAAGTGGTCGGGGTGAAAGTAACTGGAGATGTTGTGTGCAATTTCTATCGGTGAGTCATCCGACTTCCCAATCTTGATCGATATAATATGAGATGAAGGCGCTGATATTTGGTATAGGGATAAGGAATGTAAAGAGCCAATCTTGTATTCCGTGGAGGAGCCTGGTATCTGCCAATTTAGCGAGTGGGATGTCCATGGACAGAAAGTTAGCAACGTTTCAGCTAGCGTTCTTTGCTACGATAGTAGTGTTGAGGAGTCGTGAGATGCTGGCCTGCAACATAGTATCCATAAGTGAATAATGAAAGGGTTTCAATTGTATGTGTTGTTAACATGAGGAAAGTGTCGTCTCATGAAAAGTACAACTTCGTGCATAGACTATTGATATGTGCGTTGAGATATTCCCCACCACGATTCAATCGAGGTTAAAAATGATGCTGATCCGTCGATCAACTCGGTTGTTGGGAAATAAGTTATGGGGCATCTGTTCGGACAGAATACGCCCTTCATGTGATGGCTCACATATTCCCATTCTTCACGATGGCCCTTTGGGCACAGTCTACTTCATCCATAGATGATATAGCTAGATATATATTGTTTAGACGGAGAGGACCGGTAGCAGAAGTTGATGATGTTGACCCTAGCTTAACTAACTACTATGCTTACTTCGGGCCGAGATTGAGGATGTCGTGTACCTGCGATTCTGTCATCATTATAGAGCAGTGATCTAAAATAGATTTCAAGTTTATTCTCTAGGAGTCAACTCACAGGGAGGATCGAGGTATAACTACGGACGTAAACTACTGTATTGGCGGGATATGCAAGATAGTGTATCTCAAATAGCGAAAGTATATCAATCCGATAGAGAAGAGAACGTCAAGTAGCCAAAGGAATGTCATATCTCGTCACATCATCAAAGAATCCATGCACCGGGTCTGTTGTGCCCAATGCTAAACGCCAATATTAAAACACGATCTACGTAAAACCCAAAAAGACCGAAATGTGGTAAAAGAAAGACAAGAACACGCTCAAATCTTGTCAATGACAACCACCCGTTCCACGACCCAATCCACAAAGGCTTGTCCTTCCATCTTCCACCGGCCCTCCCGCCACACTTCATCCACCCAGTAGGCAGATTCTTCCCTTGACCCGGCAATGACAATCCGCCGGCTGATTTGTTCTGTCGTGAGAAGGACCGGTTGACTTGAAAAGACCGGACTCCGACGCTGGCCATGCCTTGCCGCATGCGCCATTCGCGTTCGGCTTTCTCGCCCGCACGACGCGCGACAGCTTCTTCGTCTTCGTCTTGGTAGAGCTCGCATTTGTTGCACTCGGTACAGCGAGCCCCTGGGTTGATGCGAAAATGTTCGCAGAAATGCTTGTAGCCCTCTGGTTCTTCGAATTCTTCGTCATCGATGTTTTGGTCGGCGTGCTCTGCTTCGTTGGCTGGGTTGATGTTTTCTTGTTGACGTTGCCTGGGGCGGAACCATTGTGGGGCTTTGGATGGGGGGCTGAGGCCTTTGCGACAGAGGTAACACATGGAATACCCGCAGACGCAGGTTAATTTGTTGCAGCCGGAGGATTTGACGAAGGACAGGCCGCAGCGAGGACAGGTGCGTTTCACTGCAGCCGTGCGAGCGGCCTCCACAGTGGCTCGTAAATCGAGCAAGAGTGGTTCAAAGCAGACATGCGGGTCCCGCCATGGCTTTTGGCAGGTTATGCAGCTGACGCGTTGACATAATGGGTTTGCGCAGGTGAATCTCTTCGGCCGCACCTTAAGACACAAGTTTAGGAAAGAGTTGCGCAGGAAGTTCTGAACGGTGGAAGGATCTAAAATGTAGAGAATGATCACGGGAATGAAGAGCAAGGGTATCGTGTCTAAGATGATGATGGTAAGTATAATCGTGGAGATGATCCCATCCCGACGAAAGCGCCAAGTGATCCCCTTCGCCGAGGGATGATAGACTGAATCGACCTCCGCGTACGAGCAAAAGGGGCAGCGAATGAGCTTCAGCTGGGACTTGAGAAGAGCATCTGAAGCCAGCCGACCTTCAAACTTAAGATAAGTCTCAATTCCGCCCTTGTCAAGGAGGATGGCTCGTTTGACGACCTCCGGATGCAAGCTCCCATTACAGCCGTCATGGGCGAACGGGGTCAAACACTTCAGAGTCGAACGCTCTACATCGATTGATTTCCCCCAACCCTGACCAAACAGCGCCTCCTGGACCGTCCGCCGGATACAATCATAGCAGATGATATGCATATTATCCGAACAAGTCGAGATCTCCTCGAATGTCACATCGGATAAACAGCACTCGCATTCGTAGAGCGCAGCTGCTGCCTTGGCCTCATCCTGATTCAGTTCCTCCGCCAACCTACGATCCCGATCCTCAAATTCCTCTTTCTTCGCGCTCAGCAACGGCGCCAGCAAAGCATCATGCAATTCCCGATCCAACTCCACACACCCTGTCTCCTTCAAGATCGGAACCGCCTCCCCATCCGCATACCGCTGCCACACAATCAAAGGGCTCTCCTCCTTATCCCTCTTACTCTTAAAAGAAGGAAAGAGACTATTAAACGTCGCCCGCCACGTCCTCTTCGAAAGATCTCTCAACGTCGGCCTCGCCCTCACATAACAGAAATTCACTTCCGCCAGAACCGCATCGACCGTACTCTTGCTCAGCCCGCTGAATTCCTTCAGCAGCACCGTTCTCACAGCGATCTTGTACTCAGTCGTCCGAAACCGTTCATTTCGTGGAACCACCCCGGACTCCGTCACCGGCACCGCCTCGGCGTCATCTCCCGGGACATTCCACCGGCCGGCCACCCATTCCTTTTTATGACGCAAAAGCTGCTCAACGCAGACATGCAGGCGGCTCTGCCCATCGAATCGCACAAGTAATTCGCGGAAGACTTCAATCTTCACGTCCGGGAAGATTCGTGCGAGGGTCTCTAAGGCGTTGTTTAGTTCCTCTTGTTCGCGGTTTTGTTCTGCGGTTGGAGTGGTGGATGTGGGGATTAGACGCGAGCGGGAGGTGATTCCGAAGGGGTTGTTGCGGAGGGCTTCGCTGAGGGTGCTGGATTGGTTGGTGTCGTTGGGGCGGAGGGGAGATGATGTTGATGTTGTTGTTGGGGATTTGGAGAAACTCGGAACTGGTAGCGAGAGGACCATCGTGGCGTCGACGGGGGAGTCTGCTACATGATCGGCCTGGGGCGAAAAAGATGTTGAAGTAAGGGGGTATACTGGGTAGCGTGAGTACACGTTAGAAATGGAGAGGTAACAAATTGTCTGCCTAGAGATAAGTGGAGTTGGAGAGTGATGGAGAAGGTTGAATGAAGTTGACACCAATCAATGGTATTGTGTTACGTTACATGACCGTATGGCGGGCCGATGTTGGGGGAATCTAGACCGCCTACCCGTCACTGCTAAACACTATAATCGCATCACTAGTAAATAAACTATATTCTCAGATCTACATGGTATATACATGATGTTAGAGGCCGCTAGAAGATATTAGTACACCTCTAGCTAGATTCTAAGTTGGTAGAGGGCATCTGCTCATCTCAAAATATAGCAATACAGGTACAGTCTGTAGTGTATCATAGTATTGGAAAGAAGATATTGTGACATATGTTGAGAAACAAAACATGACTATGCTTGTCGAGATGAACGACTCCATACAAGCACTCACTATATAAGTATTTTACCTGTGTCTTTAGTGCTTTTCACATCGGTTTCCATACAAGGTATGTTAAGCATGCCAGAGACATCCAGAGATATATATAGCTGGTAATAATCCGAAGCTAACCGCGAATACGTATAATCACCAAGCGGAACCGTGGAGGATCTCTAGGTGTGGATCCGCGATAAAGCAGGCCACCTTAGTTGCAAGAAGGTTAAGGAAAGCGAGCTTCGTTCCCGTCCTGATCCGATCAGAATAAGCTTCCACAAGACCTAGGTATGGACTTTCAATCAAGAATCGGCCCCATTGAATTATTGACTATTCTCAGTCAGATACACCAGATTGAAAAAGTAAGCATATTTTGAAAGTCAACTTGCAAAAAAGATTGCTAAATTGGAAAGAAACAGAAATCGTAATATCTATGTACACAATTTAATCCTATCATTTCGCCATCACGCAAAAGGTCCTCGGTTTAATTATAATTTACAGTTTGGCCTTGGCCCCCTCCAACAGCTCAACACCAGCGCCGCTAATGGCGGGCTTGCCAGTCTCCACAACAGTGGTCTGGAACAGGACGGTGTTGCCCTCCTTCCACATCTCGGTCCTCAGAGTCTGACCGGGCAAGACGACACCGGCAAAGCGAACCTTGATGTTCTTGTAGGCACCGAACTTGCTGTACACGTGCTTACCGGAGACACCCAGAGAGCACAGACCGTGCAGGATAGGAGTCTTGAAGCCACCGACCTTGCTGAACTCAGGGTCGATGTGCAGAGGGTTGCGGTCACCGTTGAGACGGTACAGAGCAGCCTGGTCCTCGGAGGTCTTCTCCTCGACAACAGCATCCGGCTTGCGCTGAGGAGCCTTGTAGGCCGCGGTGGCTCCCTTGGGGCGGGCGGCGGTGGGCTTGGGGGATCCGCCGAAGCCGCCACTGCCACGGATGAAAACGGTGGACTCGTTGTAGAAGAGATCCTCTCCAGTCTTCGCGTCCTTGGTGGTGAAACCGGCAACGACAAGAGCAGCGGCACCCTTGTCAACAACGTCAATGAGCTTGGGGAAGGTCAGGGTCTTGGCCTCGGTGGGGATGGGGAATTTGCGGATCTCCATGTACTGTTCACCGTGCAGCAGCATCATGGGGGAGAAGTTCTTCACAATGTCGTCCATGTTGTAAGGCACGGCGGTGTTGAACCAAGGGACCACACCGAAGGTGGGAAGAGCCTGGAAGTGCTCATTGTTCTCGTACACGAAAGGCAGGTCAGTGCGCTTAGCACCCAAGCTGAGGTTGTAGAGAATGATATCCCGGTCGACGTAGTCAAAAGCAGTTCCGTCGGTAGTCGCCTGCTTGGCCTTCTCGATGTTGGCCAAGATGTCGTTGCCACCCTCGGAGGCATCACTGCGGTTGCCCATGTTGGCCATGACCTTCTCAGAACCAGCCTGACTATCCTCAGGGTGATCCGCACGGCCGTCATCGAAGTTGGTGATCTTGTTCCAGTTCTTGACAACCTCTTCAGGGGTCAACTTGACGTCCACAGGGAAACCGTGGCCGCCAGAGCGCTGCCAGCGAGTGTTAGTGAACCAACCGCTGCCGCACTCGTACAGGCCCTTGGTGCCAGTTCCAGGAACAATGTCCGAGGAAAGAAGAACCACAAGAGGGGCGACGTAGTCGGGCTTGAAGGCCTGGACCATCTCCTCAGGCATGATAGTACGAGTCATGTTGGTACCGGCGTTAGGAGCGATGGTGTTGACCTTGATGTTGTACTTGGCGCCCTCGATAGCGAGGGTACGGGAGAAACCGAGGATACCAAGTTTCGCTGCGGCGTAGTTGGCCTGGCCGAAGTTACCGTAGATACCGCTGGTGCTTGCGGTGTTGACGATACGACCATACTTCTGCTTGAGCATGTAAGGCCAGGCGGCCTTGGTAACCTTGTAGGTACCACGGAGGTGAACATTGATAACGGGGTTCCACAGGTCGTCGTTCATGTTGGTGAAGGCCTTGTCGCGCAGGATACCGGCGTTGTTGACCAGAATATCGATACGTCCGAAAGCATCGATGGCAGTCTTGACAACGGCGTCGCCATCTTCGCAGGAAGCCTTGTTGCCGACAGCCTTTCCACCCATCTTCTTAATTTCCTGCACAACGGGCTCAGGGTCGACCAGATCGTTCACCACCACAGAGGCGCCATACTTGGCAAAGAGCAGACAGTATGCGCGTCCGAGACTATAAAATCGTTAGCAACAGTCATGTTCAAGCCGTGTTCTAAAACACATACCCGTTACCACCACCAGTGACAAGAGCAACCTTGCCCTTGAAGTCAGGCTCCTGGCCGGACGGGGCGCTGGGGGTCTTCAAACCCTGCTCCAAGAGGGTCATGAAGTCGGCCGGACCAGTCGGGTACTCGGGCTGAGAGAAGTCGTTGACATCGTTCCACTTCCTAGCGATAGCGCCGGGGGTCAAGGAGTCGTCGGTCTTGAGCAGAGCACCCTTGGCACGCTCCCAGCGCAGCTTGGCAGCGTGGCCACCACCGACTTCGTAGATTCCACCGGTCTCGGTTGTGTTAGAGGGGTGCACCAACGTGGCCACCAAGGGAACAACCCATTCGGGCTTCAGAATGTCCAGAACATCCTGAGGCATGATGGTGGCGGTCATGCGGCTAGCGGCTGTTCCAAGTCAGCATTCGTTACAGTTAACGATTAGTGTTCTTTGCATACCGATAGGTGCAATGACGTTGGCAATGATGTTGTACTTAGCGCCCTCCTTGGCGAGGGTCTCAGTGAAACCGACCTGACCGAGCTTCGCGGCTAATGGTACTGTCAGCTTCTTGATCTATGAATAGCCTCTGTTCATTGGTACCTACCAGAGTAGTTGGCCTGGCCAAAGTTACCGAAGAGACCAGCAGCCGAGGCAGTGTTAATGACACGGCCGTACTTCTGTTTCCGGAAATGAGGCCATGCGGCTCTTGCGCACTTGTATGCACCATAGGTGTGAACTTTGGTGATGAGGTCCCAGTCCTGGTCCTTCATGTTCTTAAAGCTGACATCCCGGAGAATACCGGCGTTGTTAATGAGGATATCAATGCGGCCGAAGTTCTTGATGGCGGTGTCAATAATAGCTTCACCGTTCTCAACGCTGTCGTAGTTGGCGACTGCCTTGCCTCCGGCAGCACGGATCTCCTCGACGACCACATCAGCAGCCTATAGTAGACTCCATGTTAGTAACAGTATTCCAGAACCTGCATGTGGCCGTGATTCGGCTCGTACCTTTGACGACTTGCCCTCACCCGCGTGAGAACCACCCAAGTCGTTCACAACGACGTTTGCGCCCCTCGAGGCAAAGAAGGTCGCATAGGCCTTACCGAGGCCACCGCCGGCTCCCGTCACAACGACGGTTTGGTTGTCGAAGCGCAGCTCAGACATCTTGTACGGGTATAATTAAAACAAAAAGGAAAGGGAAAAGCAAACACCGAGAATGTAATAACGTGGTGCCTCCGCACAAAATGTTTCAGTATTATTGAGGAGGAGAGGAGAAGAGGGGAGGAGAGGAGGATAGACAAAGTAGTCAAAGTTCAACGAGGATTTAGGGAGGTCCGTAGTAAGTTTAAGTATGAGGGGAAAGTCTGGGGGAGAGCAGAGTTGAAGAAGCCTTTGGATCTGGGGGAGTAAGTGGACGGTCGCGGTGCTCGGCAAGGACACTATGCATTTGGAACCTCGGCATCTTTTTGGTTGCTTTGAAGCTCGGAGGTTCCCACGCACCAAGCGGATCTAGGCAGATGATCCCTCGTTCACATGCCGATATAGCTCTCCTGGATCGAGAACCCCATATTTTGTCGAGTAATCCGGTGTTCCTAAGGCATAGATGGGGTGTTTTTAATGAAGAGATCTGCCATCCATAGATGCGGAACCTCGCTGCGATGCACCTCTGTCGACTACTCCAGCATGGAAATTTCCCTTGTCTGGCTGCCGACGCTAGCATTCGTTAGTTATGCATCGGCATTATTATGTAATCCGCATGGCTATCACGATTCAATGCGCAGACTAACCCCAATCAGGCAACACATGACCTTGCTGACTCAGACATGTGATCCGACGTCATCATCACGTGTCTGCCATGAGACAACCAAATGTTCAGTAATCTAAAAGGCAAGAGAGATTTAAATACTACCCTCAGTCCCCCCTGGGACGAGCTTCCGTGTCCAAAAGACCTTTTCGCAGTTGAAAGCCCACCACAATGGCCAGACCCATGGTTAATCTATCAGGCACAATCTTTGTCCCCCACCGCCCGGACATTCGAATCTCCAGGTTCTCCGCTTCGGCGCACCTCCGACATGGCGCTTTTCTTCTTAGTCCCCCATATAAAACATAAATCACCCTCAACAAACAAACGTAGTCGTAGCAAGGGAAAAAACAAGAAGCAAAAAAGAGCCAACACAGTAAAAACCAAAACAAACCACCAAAAATGCCCGAAATCATCGACGACAAGTCCCAACACTGCATCCCGTTCCTCCTGGAGCGATTAAAAGCCCACCAAGAGCGTTTCGGAAACGACCCGGTCAGAACCCCACCATTCTTTCTGGGGTTGAATGGCGTCCAGGGAGCCGGAAAGACGGTGCTGGTATGAATTGATGCGAGAAATCTAGTTCTATTCGGGTTGAACCATGTCTACATAGATGTCTAACGGTTATATTGCAAACATGTAAAGGTGTCCACCCTCCAATCGACTCTCCGCTCCGCGCCATACTCCCTCCCCGTTATCACGCTCTCGCTTGACGATCTATACCTCACCCACGAGGAACAGGTCAATCTCGCCAAGTCGCACCCTGCAAACCCACTACTGCAGCATCGCGGGCAACCGGGTACCCATGATCTGCCATTAGCCAAGGAGGTCTTTGAATCTCTCCGCGCGGGCCGAGCCACGGCTATTCCGCAGTATGATAAATCGGTGTATGCGGGGCAGGGTGACCGCGTACCCGAGTCGCAATGGGAGATCGTTAATGGTGAGGGGCAGGATAAGATAAAGGTCGTCATTTTCGAGGGTTGGTGTGTCGGTTTCCGCGCTGTGGATGATCGGCTCCTGCGCGAGAGGTGGGATGATGCTGTTATGCGGAAAGAGAAGGGTGGCTATGATGGACGGTTGGGATATGTGCCGTTTGAGGCTGTCAAGGCTGTTAATGATGCGCTGAAGGAATACGATCTGATCACTGAGTGAGTTTAGACCCCCTTGCCTTGTTGGATGCGACTGGAGTTGGAGGGATAAGGGCTAACGGATAATCTACGACAGTCAGTTGGATGCTCTGATCCATATGTAAGTTCTGCCAGCTTGCTGGTCTTGCCCTTTGCTTCAGTATCCATTTGTGGAATCTAACGTGACCTGCAGTGATGCCCAAGACTCACACTTTGTCTATGACTGGCGACAGGAACAAGAAAGGACGCTTCTAGCTGCCAAAGGAACGGGCATGACCCCGGAACAGGTCACTCACTTTGTCAATGGCTGTATGCTACCCCGCTCCTTTTCCTCTATTTGCATAATGATGCATGAAAACAGTGCCATGCTAACGAAAACAGACTACCCCTCATATGAGCTTTTCACCGATGGCCTTCGAGCAGGTACCTTCCGGCCTGTTCCACATACAACAGCTGCATCTAGACCTTCTACAAGCTGGGAGGACAGACAGCTTCATTTGATCGTCGATAAGAATCGAAAAGTCCAAGAAGTCCGCAAGATATAGGTCGCATAGACTTTTTGTCAATATCTATCAACCCCAATGAATCGTCAAATCTAATCCACAGGGAATTCCACCATTCGAGGAGTCGTTGTTCAAAAGACTTTTGCTGCAATGCCAATTCAGTCCAATATAGTAGCCAAATATATTCTACCGTCTGTCTGTGCAGATTCCCAACCACATATACAATGGATATCGATAGATATGACCAGAAAGTAGCTCAACCATCTTACTGGCCACGGCCATCAACATTAGATATCGTCACACGTAGATCTAGATCTATACCAACGCCATTGGGAAAACCAAACGCCGATGCCAACCTTAATGATAGTTGAGCGGAGAGTGGATAACAAAGGAATTAAGAAGGGCGATAAAGAGTTAAACGCGCAAAAAAAAAA